>NC_060181.1:27750468-27855468 GCF_021184085.1 Oncorhynchus gorbuscha | reverse complement strand
GCTCTCTCCCTTTCCCATCTCTCGCTCTCTCCCTTTCCCATCTCTCGCTCTCTCCCTTTCCCATCTCTCTCGCTCTCTCCCTTTCCCATCTCTCTCGCTTTCATCTCTCTCTCTCTCTCTCTCTCTTCTCCATCTCTCTCTCTCTCTCTCTCCTCTCTCTCTCTCTCTCTCTCTCTCTCTCTCTCTCTCTCTCTCTCTCTCTCTCTCTCTCTCTCTTCTCTCTCTCTCTCTCTCGCTTTCCATCTCTCTCTCTCTCCTTTCCCATCTCTCTCTCTCTCGCTTTCCCATCTCTCTCTCTCTCGCTTTCCCATCTCTCTCTCTCTCGCTTTCCCATCTCTCTCTCTCGCTTTCCCTTTCCCCTGTCTCTCGCTTTCCCTTTCCCCTTTCTCTCGCTTTCCCCTCTCTCGCTTTCCCATCTCTCGCTTTCCCATCTCTCGCTCTCTCTCCCTTTCCCATCTCTCGCTCTCTCTCCCTTTCCCATCTCTCGCTCTCTCTCCCTTTCCCATCTCTCGCTCTCTCTCCCTTTCCCATCTCTCGCTCTCTCTCCCTTTCCCATCTCTCGCTCTCTCTCCCTTTCCCATCTCTCGCTCTCTCTCCCTTTCCCATCTCTCGCTCTCTCCCTCGCTTTCCCATCTCTCTCTTTCGCATCTCTCTCTTTCGCATCTCTCGCTTTCCCATCTCTCGCTTTCCCATCTCTCTCTCTCGCTTTCCCATCTCTCTCTTTCTCGCTTTCCCATCTCTCGCTCTCTCCCTTTCCCCTCTCTCGCTCTCTCCCTTTCCCATCTCTCGCTCTCTCCCTTTCCCATCTCTCGCTCTCTCCCTTTCCCATCTCTCGCTCTCTCCCTTTCCCATCTCTCGCTCTCTCCCTTTCCCATCTCTCGCTCTCTCCCTTTCCCATCTCTCGCTCTCTCCCTTTCCCATCTCTCGCTCTCTCCCTTTCCCATCCATCTCTCGCTCTCTCCCTTTCCCATCTCTCGCTCTCTCCCTTTCCCATCTCTCGCTCTCTCCCTTTCCCATCTCTCGCTCTCTCCCTTTCCCATCTCTCGCTCTCTCGCTTTCCCATCTCTCGCTCTCTCCCTTTCCCATCTCTCGCTCTCTCCCTTTCCCATCTCTCGCTCTCTCCCTTTCCCATCTCTCGCTCTCTCCCTTTCCCATCTCTCGCTCTCTCCCTTTCCCATCTCTCGCTCTCTCCCTTTCCCATCTCTCTCTCTCTCCCTTTCCCATCTCTCTCTCTCTCGCTTTCCCATCTCTCTCTCTCTCTCGCTTTCCCATCTCTCTCTCTCGCTTTCCCATCTCTCTCTCTCGCTTTCCCTTTCCCCTGTCTCTCGCTTTCCCTTTCCCCTGTCTCTCGCTTTCCCTTTCCCCTCTCTCTCTCGCTTTCCCTTTCCCCTCTCTCTCGCTTTCCCTTTCCCCTCTCTCTCCCTTTCCCATCTCTCGCTCTCTCTCCCTTTCCCATCTCTCGCTCTCTCTCCCTTTCCCATCTCTCGCTCTCTCTCCCTTTCCCATCTCTCGCTCTCTCTCCCTTTCCCATCTCTCGCTCTCTCTCCCTTTCCCATCTCTCGCTCTCTCTCCCTTTCCCATCTCTCGCTTTCCCATCTCTCGCTTTCCCATCTCTCGCTTTCCCATCTCTCGCTTTCCCATCTCTCGCTTTCCCATCTCTCTCTTTCTCGCTTTCCCATCTCTCTCTTTCTCGCTTTCCCATCTCTCTCTTTCTCGCTTTCCCATCTCTCTCTTTCTCGCTTTCCCATCTCTCTCTTTCTCCCTTTCCCATCTCTCGCTCTCTCCCTTTCCCATCTCTCGCTCTCTCCCTTTCCCATCTCTCGCTCTCTCCCTTTCCCATCTCTCGCTCTCTCCCTTTCCCATCTCTCGCTCTCTCCCTTTCCCATCTCTCGCTCTCTCCCTTTCCCATCTCTCGCTCTCTCCCTTTCCCATCTCTCGCTCTCTCCCTTTCCCATCTCTCGCTCTCTCCCTTTCCCATCTCTCGTCTTTCCCATCTCTCGCTCTCTCCCTTTCCCATCTCTCGCTCTCTCCCTTTCCCATCTCTCGCTCTCTCCCTTTCCCATCTCTCGCTCTCTCCCTTTCCCATCTCTCGCTCTCTCCCTTCTCTCTCTCTCGCTTTCCCATCTCTTTCGCTTTCCCATCTCTCCCTCTCTCGCTTTCCCATCTCTCCCTCTCTCGCTTTCCCATCTCTCCCTCTCTCGCTTTCCCATCTCTCCCTCTCTCGCTTTCCCATCTCTCCCTCTCTCGCTTTCCCATCTCTCCCTCTCTCGCTTTCCCATCTCTCCCTCTCTCGCTTTCCCATCTCTCTCTCTCTCGCTTTCCCATCTCTCTCTCTCTCTCGCTTTCCCATCTCTCTCTCTCGCTTTCCCATCTCTCTCTCTCGCTTTCCCTTTCCCCTCTCTCTCGCTTTCCCTTTCCCCTCTCTCTCGCTTTCCCCTCTCTCGCTTTCCCATCTCTCGCTCTCTCTCCCTTTCCCATCTCTCGCTCTCTCTCCCTTTCCCATCTCTCGCTCTCTCTCCCTTTCCCATCTCTCGCTCTCTCTCCCATCTCTCGCTCTCTCCCTCGCTTTCCCATCTCTCTCTTTCTCCCTCGCTTTCCCATCTCTCTCTTTCGCATCTCTCGCTTTCCCATCTCTCGCTTTCCCATCTCTCCCTTTCCCATCTCTCCCTTTCCCATCTCTCGCTCTCTCCCTTTCCCATCTCTCGCTCTCTCCCTTTCCCATCTCTCGCTCTCTCCCTTTCCCATCTCTCGCTCTCTCCCTTTCCCATCTCTCGCTCTCTCCCTTTCCCATCTCTCGCTCTCTCCCTTCTCTCTCTCTCGCTTTCCCATCTCTTTCTCTTTCCCATCTCTCCCTCTCTCGCTTTCCCATCTCTCCCTCTCTCGCTTTCCCATCTCTCCCTCTCTCGCTTTCCCATCTCTCCCTCTCTCGCTTTCCCATCTCTCCCTCTCTCGCTTTCCCATCTCTCCCTCTCTCGCTTTCCCATCTCTCCCTCTCTCGCTTTCCCATCTCTCTCTCTCTCTCTCGCTTTCCCATCTCCCGTCCGTCCTCCCGTCCGTCCTCCCGTCTTTCCGTCCGTCCTCCCGTCTTTCCGTCCGTCCTCCCGTCTTTCCGTCCGTCCTCCCGTCTTTCCGTCCGTCCTCCCGTCTTTCCGTCCGTCCTCCCGTCTTTCCGTCCGTCCTCCCGTCTTTCCGTCCGTCCTCCCGTCTTTCCGTCCGTCCTCCCGTCTTTCCGTCCGTCCTCCCGTCTTTCCGTCCGTCCTCCCGTCTTTCCGTCCGTCCTCCCGTCTTTCCGTCCGTCCTCCCGTCTTTCTGCGTCCGCTCGTCTTTCAGTCTGTCCACTTCTGCCCGTCTTTCCGTCCCCGTCTTTCCGTCCCCGTCTTTCCGTCCCCGTCTTTCCGTCCCCGTCTTTCCGTCCCCGTCTTTCAGTCCCCGTCTTTCAGTCCCCGTCTTTCAGTCCCAGTCTTTCAGTCCCAGTCTTTCAGTCCCAGTCTTTCAGTCCGTCCGCGTCCGCCCGTCTTTCCGTCCGAATCGCCAGTCTTTCCGTCTGTCCGCGCATCCGCCCGTCTTTCAGTCTGCGTCCGCCCATCTTTGTGTCCGTCCTCGTCTTCCCTTCTTTCCGTCCGCTCTGTCAGTCTGTCCGTCCGTGTCTGTCCAGCCGTCCTCGCCTGTCCGTCCCTCCGCCAGTCTTTCCTCGTCCGCCTGTCTTTCCATCCATCCGTCCCCTAGTCTTTCTGTCAACCCGTGTCTGCCCATCCACCTGGGTCCGCCCGTCTTTCCGTCCATCCATCCGCCCGTCTTTCGGCGTCCGCTCGCGTCTGCTCGTCTTTCCGTCCGTCCTCCCGCTTCAGTCTGTCCGTCTTTTTGCCTGCACATCCATCCGCGTCTGCCTCTTTCTGCGTGCGCCCGTCTTTCAGTCTGTCCATCCATCCGTCCGTCCATCCGTGTTTGTCCTTCTGCCCTTCTTTCCACGTCTTTCCGTCCTTCCTCCAGTCTTTCTGTCCGTCCGCGTCCGCTCGTCTTTCCGTCCGTCCGTCTGTCCCTTTTTCCACCCGCTTGCATCTGTCCGCCTGCGTCCGCCCGCGTGCGCGCGTCTGTCCGTCCGCCCGCGTGCGCGCGTCTGTCCGTCCGCCCGCGTGCGCGCGTCTGTCCGTCCGCCCGCGTGCGCGCGTCTGTCCGTCCGCCCGCGTGCGCGCGTCTGTCCGTCCGCCCGCGTGCGCGCGTCTGTCCGTCCGCCCGCGTGCCGCGCGTCTGTCCGTCCGCCCGCGTGCGCGCGTCTGTCCGTCCGCCCGCGTGCGCGCGCGTCTGTCCGTCCGCCCGCGTGCGCGCGCGTCTGTCCGCCCGCCCGCGTGCGCGCGTCTGTCCGCCCGCCCGCGTCTGTCCGCCCGCCCGTGTGCGCGTCTGTCCGCCCGCCTGCGTGTGCGCGTCTGTCCGCCCGCCTGCGTGTGCGCGTCTGTCCATCCGCCTGTCTGCCTGCATCTGTCCGCCTGCGTGAGTCTGTCCATCCGCTTGTCTGCGCCTGCCTGCGTCTGTCTGTCTGCCTGCATGTGCGTCTGTCCACCTGCATGTGCGTCTGTGCGTCTGTCCGCCTACATGTGCGTCTGTCCGCCTGCATCTGTCCATCCGCTTGTCTGTGACTGCCTGCGTCTGTGTGTACATCTGTCCGCCTGCCCGCCTGTGCGTCTGTACCCGCCTGCGTCTGTCCATCCGCTTGTCTGCGCCTGCCTGCGCCTGCCTGCGTCTGCCTGTCTGTCCATCCGCTTGTCTGCGCCTGCATCTGCCTGTCTGTCCGTCTGTCTGTCCGCCTGCGCGTGCGTCTGTCCGTCCGCTTCTCTGTGACTGCCTGCGTCTGTCCGTCCGCTTCTCTGTGACTGCCTGCGCATCTGAGCATCTGTCCGCTCGCCTGTGTCTGTGCGTCTGCCCGCATGTGTCTGTGCGTCTGCCCGCATGTGTCTGAGCGTCTGCCCGCCCGACTGTGTCTGTGCGTCTGCCCGACTGTGTCTGTGCGTCTGCCCGCCCGGCCGCCCGCGTCTGGGCGTCTGCCCGCCCGCGTCTGGGCGTCTGCCCGCCCGCGTCTGGGCGTCTGCCCGCCCGCGTCTGGGCGTCTGCCCGCCCGCGTCTGGGCGTCTGCCCGCCCGCGTCTGGGCGTCTGCCCGCCCGCGTCTGGGCGTCTGCCCGCCCGCGTCTGGGCGTCTGCCCGCCCGCGTCTGGGCGTCTGCCCGCCCGCGTCTGGGCGTCTGCCCGCCCGCGTCTGGGCGTCTGCCCGCCCGAGTCTGGGCGTCTGCCCGCCCGAGTCTGGGCGTCTGCCCGCCCGAGTCTGGGCGTCTGCCCGCCCGAGTCTGTGCGTCTGCCCGCCCGAGTCTGTGCGTCTGCCCGCCCGAGTCTGTGCGTCTGCCCGCCCGAGTCTGTGCGTCTGCCCGCCCGAGTCTGTGCGTCTGCCCGCCCGAGTCTGTGCGTCTGCCCGCCCGAGTCTGTGCGTCTGTCCGCCCGAGTCTGTGCGTCTGTCCGCCCGAGTCTGTGCGTCTGTCCGCCCGAGTCTGTGCGTCTGCCCGCCTGAGTCTGTCTCCCTGCCTCTCTCACCAGTAGCTGTTCTTGGTCTTCTTGGGCATGCGTGTCAGCGGAGGCTCCAGACAGCCCAGGTGGTAGTAGAGCTTGCAAGTGTCACACATCAGCAGGAGATGCTGGTCTTGGTTCTTCTTACAGATCCCACAGCTAAACAGGAACACACACACGCATACATACATCAGCATATAAGGCCTTGTGCTTGTATGTAATGCCTGTTTGAATGTTTGTTTGTTTACCTGTAGAGGACAGCTGGTAGGTTGGAGGACTTCCCAGGAACTCCTCCCTCCTTCTTGCTGGGCTTCCTCTCTTTAGGGGCTTTCAGGACCGGCGGGGAGTTCAGTTTCTGTCACAGAGAGACACACATAACACAACTGTAGGTGTACTAGAGACCTCAGAGAGAAGCAGTGAAGGACAGACAGGGCAAAGGTGTCCACAGACAGAGAGAGAGAGAGAGAGAGAGAGAGAGAGAGAGAGAGAGAGAGAGAGAGAGAGAGAGAGAAAGAGAGTGTCTGTGGGGAGGGGGGGCCTGTTGTTGGTCAGTAGACAGACGGTCTATCTGTCTGTGGTGGATGTGTGTTTATTTCTCCACTGCATCTCATTGGCTACATGGTGGCTGCTGTCTGTCGCAGGTTAATTAGAAAACTGATCTGCTAGGGAGAGACTGGGGAGCTGGTGGCCACTAAACAGACAGGCTCCTCACTGGGGCAGCTCTAATCTGAGCACGCTCACTACGCCGTAGCCCACGGCTCCCAGGGACCAGTCCTGTGGGGGTGCCAGGGCCACAGGACCCTAGGGTGTTAGTCTACTAATTGTGGACCACAGTCCCCTTCTGCATTAGCTCAGTGAGTAGAAAACCCCTCAGAGAGATGGGTAGAGAGAGATGGGTATATTCTAAAATAAGAATCAGAGACAGGCAGGACCAGCCCAACCTCAGGCCATCTGGCTGGTTCATACTGGGTGCGAGACAGGCTCTGAGGCCGTGGGGGACCGAGTGGCGCACCCTGACTGGCACGCCTTTCAGGAAGATTCTCGGTGTATGACACAGACGTGCACAGCATTTCAAACGAGACGCTTTACCTCAGTGCCAAACTGAACACTGCCAGGAAATGCTAAAACACTGTGACTGGGTCCTTTGAAGCTTCACAATGTCCAACGAAAAATGCTTCCTCTCCCTGAGAAGTCCCCCACAATGACAACACTGACTCAGTGTACAGGATGAGGGATGGGTCTGCGGTCAGGTAACATCAATAATTTCTGGTAATGTACGGGACGGGCAGAGGGATGACAAATAGGAAATGAAAAGGTATCAGATAGATGACACAAAGCAACGCGGGGACGTGACTGATGTAGCCACTTAAACCTTTCCACGTTTCTAATTACGTGATTTATGGAGGTCGTTGCAGATCGACGTCGTTCGTTCAGTCGTTCTTTCCCTCCAGCCTTTCTTTCCTCCCAGCCTCTAGCTATATCACACCATCCATTTATCTGTAAGGCAGCCCCCGTCGCACCCCCGTCGCCAGCCAGACTTTTAAAATCAGCATCATGCATTGTTAGCCGCTTACGTAGATGCATTTTGAAAAAGCTGATGACATATGCAGTTCCAGGCGCCACGGGCAACTGTAAGTTGTATTATCTAGGCCTACCTGCTAATCTTAGAGACTGGGTGTAACCAGGGGTGTCTGTGTGTGTTGTGTCTTGCTATAGCATCCTGTCAGAGCTCCAACACTCCACAGGCCTCTCGTCCTCAGTTCTCATTCTCACCTCAACACAGCACAACACACACCAAGAGCTGGGCTGCTTTTAAATAAGTGTCAGTGTCAGCACTTCCAAACAGGCTCTGTCACTTTTTTTTTAAAGTTAAAAAGGTCTCACAGCAATTTCTGCAGAGCTGCATTTCGCACTCATTAAACAACCCATCACCCGTGGCGACGCATCTTGGCGATTTGGTTGCCATGGCGAGTGTGAACGTGGTAGAAAGCAAGCGGACAGCTTCTAGCTTCATTTAGAGTGGAGCAGAGCCAGGTCTGGTCTGCCTTTATGGTAAAGGACAGGTCAATCACTTACAGGAGCCTATTATGGGCTGCAGAATTACCCCATGGTAACTCTGTGGGTTGCTATGGCTAATCTAGATTCCTCTCAATCCTTTGTCATCACCAGGTCCTGGGCATGTAGCAGGGAGACCTGTCCGGTTGGCGGTTTATCCTCTGACTTTTCTGCCCTACCTAGGTGTGATGAAACTAAAATTACAGGACAGGTGCTGGAGTTTGGTTAGTGGGAGTGTTGCCAACTCTGGACTAAACATGAGAGAGATAGGAGGAGAAAGTGGACGAGCAGGAAAGGAGGAGGAGAAAGTGGACGAGCAGGAAAGGAGGAGGAGAAAGTGGGCGAGCAGGAAAGGAGGAGGAGAAAGTGGGCGAGCAGGAAAGGAGGAGGAGAAAGTGGGCGAGCAGGAATGGAGGAGGAGAAAGTGGGCAAGCAGGAAAGGAGGAGGAGAAAGTGGGCAAGCAGGAAAGGAGGAGGAGAAAGTGGGCAAGCAGGAAAGGAGGAGGAGAAAGTGGACGAGCAGGAAAGGAGGAGGAGAAAGTGGACGAGCAGGAAAGAGAATGAGAAAGTGGAGGAGCAGGAAAGAGAATGAGAAAGTGGATGAGGAGGAATGAGAAAGTGCAAAAGAAGATAAGAAATGGGGATGAGGAGGAAAGGAGGATGAGAGAGGAGAAGAAAGTGGTGTGATATTAATATACCTGTCCAAGGATTCCTCCCAACATGGTCCATATGGCATGGCCCTCACTCCTCAGAACTCCGTTGACATTCTGCAGATCCTCCAGAGACTCACACAGCTACATAGGGAGAAACAGACAGGTCATGTAGGGGGGGAGGAAAAGAAAGAAAGAAAGAGAGGTTATGTGGGGGGAGAGAGAGAAAGGTTATGTGGGGGAGAGAGAGAGAGAGAGAGATCGAGACAGGTTGTGTGGGGGGGAGAGAGAGAGAGAGAGATCGAGACAGGTTATGTGGGGGGGAGAGAGAAAGGTTATGTGGGGGGGAGAGGTTAGAGGGAGAGATCGAGACAGGTTATGTGGGGGGGGAGAGAGAGAAAGGTTATGTGGGGGAGAGAGATAGAGACAGGTTATGTGGGGGAGAGAGATAGAGACAGGTTATGTGGGGAGAGAGATAGAGACAGGTTATGTGGGGGAGAGAGATAGAGACAGGTTATGTGGGGGAGAGAGATAGAGACAGGTTATGTGGGGGAAAGAGAGAAAGGTTATGTGGGGGGAGAGAGAGAGATCGAGACAGGTTATGTGGGGGGAGAGAGAGAGAGAGAGAGATCGAGACAGGTTATGTGGGGGAAAGAGAGAAAGGTTATGTGGGGGGAGAGAGAGAGAGAGATCGAGACAGGTTATGTGGGGGGAGAGAGAGACAGGTTATGTGGGGGAGAGAGAGAGAGAAAGGTTATGTGGGGGGAGAGAGAAAGGTTATGTGGGGAGAGAGAGATCGAGACAGGTTATGTGGGGGGAGAGAGAGAAAGGTTATGTGGGGGGAGAGAGATCGAGACAGGTTATGTGGGGGAGAGAGAAAGGTTATGTGGGGGAGAGAGAGAAAGGTTATGTGGGGGAGAGAGAGAGAGAGAGAGAGAGAGAGAGAGAGAGAGAAAGGTTATGTGGGGGAGAGAGAGAGAGAAAGGTTATGTGGGGGAGAGAGAGAGAGAGAGAGAGGTCATGTAGCGAGAGAGAGACTTCATATTATCTCCCAGAGATTAGTCTACCTCCTTCTCCACACCCACCCCGCTCACCCAGAACCCACCACCCCGCGCACCCAGAACCCACCACCCCGCGCACCCAGAACCCACCACCCCGCGCACCCAGAACCCACCACCCCGCGCACCCAGAACCCACCACCCCGCGCACCCAGAACCCACCACCCCGCGCACCCAGAACCCACCACCCCGCGCACCCAGAACCCACCACCCCGCGCGCACTCACCCTGTTTATACGGCTTTATAGCCGTATCTGTAGCTAGACTTCTAATCTTAACGATCCTTCTCGCTCGATCCCCCTCTCAGTCTTTCTCCATCTCTCTCACTGTCTTCAAGGCCGGGGCTGCTTCTCTCTCTCTCCATCGCTCTCTCTCTTTCTATGCATCTCTCTCGCTCCCTCTCTCCGTGTAAAAGCACGTCGAGCGGTGCAATTAGCAACACACACTCCATTAATAACGCTTAATACACGTGGCAGAAAGACTGAACGCAACATTAACTCCTCTGACTTTTACACCGCTGTTTTATTCCCTTCTTCATTGGGCCTGATGGAGCGAAGCTGCCCTGCGCCGCCACACCCAAGTCACATGGCGAAGGATAGATGAAAGGAGATAGAGAGAGAGATCGAGCGAAACGGCAAGGGCCACAGAGAGATCGAGGGAGAAAGAGATGAACAGAGTGAGAGATGAGAGATGGAGAGAGCTAGACGGAAGTGGAACAACAGGGCTCTTAAAATGGTCTTTTTCATGGTACATAGTAAAACGGTGGTTAATGTGTTGTAGCGCAAAGCGATGCGGTTTATGAATGACACACTATGTGCGTTTCTGAAGACTAGAGGCCATGCAGTACAAAGACATAGCACAGCTTTAGTGTGAGAACTCAGAGCAACGCTACTGGAGAATCACTGGTAAAATCCCTAGTGACTGGTTGATAACAGTGTGGATTAACATTTTGTCCACTATCTCCCTGGCCGTGTCGACTACCACAGAAACGTCAAGCAAGCATTTTATTAGGTGACTTTACGGCCTGTACCAAATCAAATCTAATTGTATTGGTCGCATACACATATTTAGCAGATGTTATTGGGGATGTAGAGAAATGCTTGCGTTCCTAGTTCCAACACCACTACTAACCTTGTTGTAGTCGACAAGCAGCTTCTTCTAACAGTGTGTTTTCCACCACTACTAACCTTGTTGTAGTCGACAAGCAGCTTCTTCTAACAGTGTGTTTTCCACCACTACTAACCTTGTTGTAGTCGACGTGCAGTTTCTCCTGCTCACTCTCCAGCTTGTCTTTCAGGTTCTTCTGTTCAGAGATATTGTCCTGGATCTGAATCATCCTCATGTTCCTCTCTGCATAGCAATAAGGACACCAATCAATAAACCACCATCACAATCTACACACATCGATAGGACCGATCCCAATCTATCTCCATCTATACACGGGAAAAGGCAGACGAGAAACACGGTGTGCCAATCTGATGGGCGATAGCTGGGGGATGTTGTTCTGATGGGCGATAGCTGGGGGATGTTGTTCTGATGGGCGATAGCTGGGGGATGTTGTTCTGATGGGCGATAGCTGGGGGATGTTGTTCTGATGGGCGATAGCTGGGGGATGTTGTTCTGATGATAGCTGGGGGATGTTGTTCTGATGGGCGATAGCTGGGGGATGTTGTTCTGATGGGCGATAGCTGGGGATGGGGGATGCTGTTCTGATGGGAGATAGCTGGGGATGCTGTCTGATGGGGGGATGCTGTCTGATGGGCGATAGCTGGGGATGTTGTTCTGATGGGCGATAGCTGGGAGTGGGGGATGCTGTCTGATGGGAGATAGCTGGGGAGTGGGGGATGCTGTCTGATGAGAGATAGCTGGGGAGTGGGGGATGCTGTCTGATGGGAGATAGCTGGGGGATGTTGTTCTGATGGGAAATAGCTGGGGGATGTTGTTCTGATGGGCGATAGCTGGGGAGTGGGGGATGCTGTCTGATGGGAGATAGCTGGGGGATGTTGTTCTGATGGGCGATAGCTGGGGTGGGGGATGTTCTGATGGGAGATAGCTGGGGGATGTTGTTCTGATGGGAAATAGCTGGGGGATGTTGTTCTGATGGGCGATAGCTGGGGAGTGGGGGATGCTGTCTGATGGGAGATAGCTGGGGGATGTTGTTCTGATGGGCGATAGCTGGGGTGGGGGATGTTCTGATGGGAGATAGCTGGGGGATGTTGTTCTGATGAGCGATAGCTGGGGAGTGGAGGATGTTCTTTTGATGGGAGATAGCTGGGGGTGGGGGATGTTGTTCTGATGGGAGATAGCTGGGGGATGTTGTTCTGATGGGCGATAGCTGGGGAGTGGGGGATGCTGTCTGATGGGAGATAGCTGGGGGATGTTGTTCTGATGGGCGATAGCTGGGGAGTGGGGGATGCGGTCTGATGGGAGATAGCTGGGGGTGGGGGATGTTGTTCAAGGTTATACACATTTGAACGTACATGTTTATGCACACTCGCAAACACATACACAAAAACGGTCGAGCAAACACATATCTGGCAACGGCATCATCATTAATTTTGGGGGTCTTTATCCAAGGCTACATGCTGACAGCCTTTCGAACTCTGGCACATCTGTCTTTAGTCTGGAAGCATCTGTCTTTAGTAACAACATTGACTAGAATAGTGTATTATGTTGGTAATGTAAGTTTATGTTTCCATTAGTCAGATGGTTTTTGTTTCCCTACTCACCCAGGTAATAGTTGACGAAGTCTGCAGTGAGGGCAGGCTGCTTGTGTTTCCTGCGTCCGTCCACACTTGCGCTGATGTCTGATGTGTCTACAGGGAAGATGTCCGTGCTGAAGAAGGAAAAAGAGATTTGAACCGACAACCCTCTGCTTCCTGGTCCACCTTTCTGACCTCAAAGCCCCTCCCTGACAAGGGGAAAAAGTTGCAGCTCTCACGCATCCAGTTCAAAAAAATCTTTATATTGGATTATTATTTTTATTTTTTTTAAGTATCAAGTGTGAATTCTATATTTGGGCTGCACCTCAATTCTTGGTTGCCTGAACACCATATTTTTCCTACAGACATTAACTCCTACCTGATGCCCATGAGCTCGGCCTTCCTCATGAGTTTCCTGATGGCGGAGGCGCTGGAGGTCAGGGGTCGTGGAAGCTTCTCCCGGGGGACCCAGGCCTGGGGCCGAGTGTTACGGGACAGCTCTGCCCTGGCCCGGTACTGCTGCAGCCGGGTGGTGATACGGGCCTGCCAGGGGTTCAACACAACACAAAGAAACACACACTTCATTATCTAATGACAGCCCGGCTGTGTCCCAAATGGCACCCTATCCTATATATGGGCCCTGGTCAAAAGTAGTGCTTTATATAGGGAATAGGATCCCATTTGGGACCCAGGCATTACAACTTACAACCTCCCCAGGTTGTTTCTGCTGTGTTTTCCAACTCACTTGTTCAAATAAAAAAGTCAATCAGTCAAAGACTGAAACTTGCATATAGAACAATTAACTATGAAGGAAACACTGACAAGCATTTCTATTCATGTTCAAAGACAACTTCTGCAGCCCTAACAGGGGCAAGCCAGTGTGAGTCTGAGCCAGTCTTGACCTCTCACCTGTGCCTCAGGGGCCAGCTGCTTCTCTTTGTCCTGTAGAGATGCCTTGCAGTAGGACTGGAGCGCCAGGTAGTTCTTCCTCTTCCACTTCCTGTCATAGCGGTCCGCATGCTGCTTACAATACGCAAAGAAGGGATCGGCTATGTCCTGGGGAAACACACACACACACACACACACACACACACACACACACACACGCACGTGTTCAAAACCTGATCGACCACAGGTGAACATCGCTTCTTGTGCACTGTGTATGGCATGTCTTTCAGCACTCTTCAGTCAAGAGATCTGTTTTCCTGTGTAAAATAGTCATTTACAGCGCAGTCGGACCACTTGAATTTTTCCACATTTTGTTATGTTACAGCCTTGTTCTAAAATCTATTAAATAGTTTTTTCCCCTCATCAATCTACACATAATACCGCATAATTATTTATTTTTTTGTTCATGTATAATTCTTTAAAAAAAACTAAAATATCACAATTACATAAGTATTCAGACCCTTTACTCAGTACTTTATTGAAGCACCTTTGGCAGCGATTACAGCCTCAAGTCTTCTTGGGTATGACACTACAAGCTTAGCACACTTGTATTTGGAGAGTTTCTCCCATTCTTCTTTGCAGATCCTATCAAGCTCTGTCAGGTTGGATGGGAAGCGTTGCGACACAGCTATTTTCAAGTCTTGCCAGAGATGTTTGATCGGTTTCAAGTCCGGGCTCTGGCTGAGCCACTCAAGGACATTCAGAGACTTGTCCCAAAGCCAATCCTGTGTTGTATTGGCTGTGTGCTTAGGGTCGTTGTCCTGTTGGAAGGTGAACCTTCGTCCCAATCTGAGGTCCTGAGCGCTCTGGAGCAGGTTTTCATCAAGGATCTCTCTGTACTTTACTCTGTTCATCATTCCCCGATCCTGACTAGTTTCCCAGTCCCTGCCACTGAAAAACATCCCTAGAGCATGATGCTGCCTCCACCATGCTTCACTGTGGTGCCAGTTTTCCTCCAGATGTGACGCTTGGCATTCAGGCCAAAAAGTTTCTTGGTTTCATCAGACCAGAGAATCTTGTTTATCATGGTCTGAGAGTCCTTTAGGTGCCTTTTGACAAACTCCAAGTGGGCTGTCGTGCCTTTTAGTGAAGAGTGGCTTCCGTCTGGCCACTCTACCATAAAGCCCTGATTGGTGGAGTGCTGCAGAGATGGTTGTCCTTCTGGAAGTTTCTCCCATCTCCACAGAGGAACTCTGACCGAGTGATCATTGGGTTCTAAGTCACCTCCCTGACCAAGGCCCTTCTCCCCCGATTGCTCAGTTTGGCTGGGCGGCCAGCTGGTGGTTGGTGGTTACAACCTTCTTCCATTTAAAAATGGAGACAACTGTGTTCGTGGGGACCTTCATTGCTGCAAATATTTTATGTTACCCTTCCCCAGATCGGTGTCTCGACACAATCCTTTCTCAGAGCTCTACGGACAATTGCTTCGACCTCATGGCTTGGTTTTTGCTCTGACATGCACCGTCAACTGTGGGAACTTACATAGACAGGTGTGTACCCTTCCCATGTCCACAGGTGGACTCCAATCAAGTTGTAGAAACCTCTCAAGGATGATCAATGGAAACAGGATGCACCCGAGCTCTTTTTCGAGTCTCATAGCAAAGGGTCTGAATACTTATGTTAAATACGTATTTTTTTTATACATTTGCAAACATTTCTAAAAGCCTGTTTTCTCTGTCATTATGGGGTATTTTGTGTAGATTGATGTTTTATTTTATTTGATCCATTTTAGAATAAGGCTGTACAAAATGTGGAAAAGGGGAAGGGGTCTGAATACTTTCCGAAAGGACTCTATGTAATTCAAAAGAATAATTGTATCATTGTTATGTGAGAAACATAACATCCATTTAGTGCTCTCAGAGTGATGAACTGTGCTCAATGCTGAAGTAGAGTGCATCTAGAACTGAGTTTAGTGATGGTAATTTTTCTCAGAAATGGTCTTCCAAATTCCAGGTAAGAAAAGAGCGAAGAACAATGAAAGCCTCTACTTCTTAATTATTTTCCATATCCACAACAACCATACAGCTCACCTACAAGGTCCTATGACCTTTTCTTTTCCCCTGCTCAGTCAGGGAGAAACACTCAAACTCAACCGTTTTTCTCCCCCCAGACAGGCAGGCAGCCCCTGGCTCCCCTAGAATCGTTTAGGCTTAAGGTGTTTCGGCAGATTTTATCAGAGGCTTCACCTGTTGATAGGGGCCCTTTGCCACAGCTCAATGGATTAAATGGATAGCGGTGAGTAGGCACTTTCTGGGCCGGGTTTATCAGTACGCCGGCCGCCTTTGTGCCGCAGAAAGAAGTGACGCGAGGTGCATACATCAGCTGCACTGCAGACGGATCCTGAATACCAGCTATAACCAGATCCTTAGAGTGTCATAATTATACAGCCTTCCATGTTTTATTACATTCTCAATATAAGACTCTGCCTATAGCAGGAGGTTGATGAAGGAGCCAGGACCAGTTTAAGAGACTGTTTTAAAGGACTAGTCGTTTGTAAAAATGAATACATTACTGTCTTCTTATCGCAGGGAGTGACCTGAATCCTGCACTAAGAACCCCCCCGCCACCCACGTTGTTCAAATGCATTTCAGGGACTGTGAATGCGCTGTGCAAAGCTGTCAAAGGGTGGCTAATTTGAAGAATCTCAAATCTCATATATATTTAGATTTGTTTAACACTTTTTTGGTTACTACATGATTCCATATGTGTTTTGTCATTAAAAAGATGACAAATAAAGAGAAACCCTGGAACGAGTAGCTGTGTCCAAACTTTTGACTTGTACTGTATATATACACAGGATCACATGATTCATGTCCGGTCTTCTCTCACCTCCTCCGCAGCGGCCTCTGAGAGAAGCCCCTCCCTCTGAGCACAGGTCACATGGAAGTAGGATCGGCACATGCCAGCATCACAGCTGATACACACGCCTGTCCGGGCGAACCGGGCGTCCTCGCAGAAACTGCACTCCTAGACAAAAGAGAAAGCAAAAACATGGGTCAGAAACACCACTTATGAACAAAAGGTCAAAAGAAAATGGAGATCTCAGAAACTGCAGTCAGGGACAAAGGAAAACCTAAAGGTTCAGAAACTACAACATCGACTTCGCTCAGTTCTGCCAAAGGGACAAAGTGACCACTTGGAGAAACTTGCATATGCTTTAATTATTCATTTTTATGATAATACACATTTTTCAGCAGCAATTTATTTTCAGTGTGAAATGCCCCTGGATCGTATTTCTAAAAGTCACTCTCTTCAATAAAAGTGTATTCTATTGGCTTAGTGACCCTCAAACAGGCTTTCAGCTAGAATGAATGTCAGAGTGACTGTACGCTGATGGATCACTATGTTAAAGTTGGATGTAAAGTGTTGGACGGTAACCAACCACACGAGTCACTTTATTACGGTCTTAATGTGCTGCTCCTCATAAACCGGACTTATTCATCAACAGACAATGGGAAACCAGAAATCTAAAACACCTTCCTCAGCCTTCCACTCTGACAAAGCATGTTTGAAGTAATACGGATTGATTTTGTTTCATACAATTTACACTGTTTAACAGAATATTTCCATCGCCACATCTTTATTCTAGAAAACATTTCCTTTGTACTTGCCTTGGCCCCATACTTGGAGTAGTTCATCTCTGTGAGAGTCACTGGTCGTAGTTTATCAATGTCCCCAAACGCTACTCCAGGGACATAGAGCGCACAAACCACATGGACCCATCTAGAAAATACACATGAAAAGAAACAAAGATGCTTCAAATAGCCCCATTGCTGATGTATGTGCCTACTTAACCAATGAAAGCAAAGACCATTATACACATTGAGAGTATACTAAAACAGAGACTGGGTAGTCCACGTGAAGTAATCACGAGCTTTCTAATGGTCACAATTAGTGTTTGAACAGGATCTTAAACGCGTACAAATTTGTAACATTGTAAGAATTGGAATGGCAGGATTTGTTGTTGTTGCAGGATGTAACATATAATACAAAATTGATGAATTTTCGGGGACCCGTTTTGGCTCGTGAGCGCTACTTTCAAAGCTACTGGCTGAAATGATACAAAACCTTTATAATGCATCTTTAAAGAGAAGATTGACTCATTTTGAATGTTATGTTATATTTGTGCATCTCTGAGCGATTTTCTATCTATTCCCTGGGTCATTTCATGTGTATCTGAGCGATTGCCGTTCAAGCAGGCAGAAATTCTGCAGGTATGATATAGCATTGTGATAAAGTCTCTCTCACTACACTGGACGTTAATAGGAATATGACTTTTAGATTCATACAGGTCTGATTTCAATACTGGTCAATGTCATAACGCGGGAAGTTGTCTTCTCTCAAATTAGTCATTGATCATATTTTTGTGATATTCCTACCTCAAGAAATGTGTAATTTAAAAGAGGGTCGAACACATTTCTCCTATTTGTCTGCCTCGTCGGTCCAGGGTGTATTGCATGGTGTCATTGTGAATGTCAGACTCCACTCTGTGAGGCACATCGATCTGCAGGATGAACATGGTGAGATTGTAGACTCCCAAATTGATAGTGCAGTTTGTTCAGGCGATTTTACAGCCAACTAACTTCTTCACATGCTGATATTGACTTTGGTATTATTTTGTGTAGCTACGTTTGCTAGCTAGCTAGCTAGCTAGCCCATAGAGAGATCATTGCATTGTGGATGTTGTAGTCGACTTGAGCTGCAACAGATTTCCACAACAATGTTCACGTTGCTAACAACCTTATTATATCGTCAAAATGAAATATTTGTTAACAAAAAAAATACTGTTCTCACATATTACAGTTGTGTAACAATGTAAATAATAGGAATGAGTGCTTTTGGGGGGATTTTTACTTTAAGTTATATTAGTCAATTTATGCTGACAAAGCTCTATTAAATTAGGCACTGCAAAAGCGTAAAATGTAAACAACGCAAAATCAGAAAACTTCACTCAGATAATTAACTTAAATTAATCACTTATACACTTAAAAACTTGGAAATCTTCAGTAGTTGATTTCAGCAGCCCAGCCACACTCTCTGACTGAGCATCCGCTTGGTGTGACACAAATTCAAATGCAGACTTTGGGGAAGAGAATCCGAAGTCCAATATAAAGATATCCATCTCCACAGTTTAATTTGCTGTGTTTTTCATGCTCTAGTGAAGTAGTAAATTTGGGTGCAGGCTGGCTGAGGAGCACCATCAGCGATAGCGTGGCTGGAGTCTCCACGCTTCACATAACACTCTCTCTCTCTCTCGCTATCCCTCACTGTCTCTCCTCTCCCACCCCCCCCCATCTTCTTCTCCTTCCCTCACTTGCTTTCTTTCTCCTCTCTCTATTCCTACCCTTCTCTCTTTTTCTTCCAGTCTTTCTCTCCATCACTTTCTCTCTTGGTTTGAAGGAGTCAACTGTGGGAGCAATTATTAGGAAATGGAAGACATACAAGACCACTGATAATCTCCCTCGATCTGGGGCTCCACGCAAGATCTCACCCCGTGGGGTCAAAATGATCACAAGAACGGTGAGCAAAAATCCCAGAACCACACGGAGGGACCTAGTTAATGACCTGCGGAGAGCTGGGACCAAAGTAACAAAGCCTACCATCAGTAACACCCTATGCCGCCAGGGACTCAAATCCTGCAGTGCCAGACTTGTCCCCCTGCTTAAGCCAGTACATGTCCAGGCCCGTCTGAAGTTTGCTAGAGAGCATTTGGATGATCCAGAAAAAGAATGGGAGAATGTCATATGGTCAGATAAAACCAAAATATAACTTTTTGTTAAAAACTCAACTCATCGTGTTTGGAGGATAAAGAATGCTGAGTTGCATCCAAAGAACACCATATCTACTGTGAAGCATGGGGGTGGAAACATCATACTTTGGGGCTGTTTTTCTGCAAAGGGACCAGGACGACTGATCTGTGTAAAGGAAAGAATGAATGGGGCCATGTATCGTGAGATTTTGAGTGAAAGCCTCCTTCCATCAGCAAGGGCATTGAAGATGAAACGTGGCTGGGTCTTTCAGCATGACAATGATCCCAAACACACCGCCCGGGCAACGGAGGAGTGGCTTCGTAAGAAGCAATTCAAGGTCCTAGAGTGGCCTAGCCAGTCTCCAGATCTCAACCCCATATAACATTTTTGGAGGGAGTAGAAAGTCTGTGTTGCCCAGCAACAGCCCCAAAACATCACTGCTCTAGACGAGATCTGCATGGAGGAATGGGCCAAAATACCAGCAACAGTGTGTGAAAACCTTGTGAAGACTTACAGAAAACATTTGACCTCTGTCATTGCCAACAAAGGGTATATAACAAAGTATTGAGATAAACTTTTGTTATTGACCAAATAATTATTTTCCACCATAATTTGCAAATAAATTTATAAAAAAATCATACAATGTGATTTTCTGGATTTTTTTCCCTCGTTTTATCTGTCATAGTTGAAGTGTACCTATGATGAAAATTACAGGCCTCATCTTTTTAAGTGGGAGAACTTGCACAGTTGGTGGCTGACTAAATACTTTTTTGCCCCACTGTATGAAAACTGGTGGTTCCTTTTAACATGAGTCTTCAATATTCCCAGGTAAGAAGTTTTAGGTTGTAGTTATTATAGGAATTATAGGACTATTTCCCTCTATACCATTTGTATTTCATTAACCTTTGACTATTGGATGTTCTTATAGGCACTTTAGTATTGCCAGTGTAACAGTAAAGCTTCCGTCCCTCTCCTCGCTCCTCCCTGGGCTCGAACCAGCAACGCAACAACAGCCACCATCAAAGCAGCATAACCCATGCAGAGCAAGGGGAACAACTACTAGAAGGCTCAGAGCGAGTGACGTTTGAAACGCTATTAGCGCGCGCTCACTAGCTAGCCATTTCACTTCGGTTACACCAGCCTCATCTCAGGAGTTGATAGGCTTGAAGTCATAAACAGCACAATGCTTGACGCACAACGAAGAGCTGCTGGCAAAACGCATGAAAGTACTGTTTGAATGAATGTTTACGCGCCTGCTTCTGCCTACCACCGATATGCAACGCAGGACATGCTAGATAATATCTAGTAATATCATCAACCATGTGTAGTTAACTAGTGATTATGATTGATTGTTTTTTATAAAGATAAGTTTAATGCTAGCTAGCAACTTACCTTTGCTTACTGCATTCGCATAACAGGCAGTCTCCTTGTGGAGTGCAACGAGAGAGAGGCAGGTCGTTATTGCGTTGGACTAGTTAACTGTACGGTTGCAAGATTGGACCCCCCGAGCTGACGAGGTGAAATTCTGTCATTATGCCCCTGACCAAGGCAGTTAACCCACCGTTCCTAGGCCTTCATTGAAAGTAAGAATGTGTTCACAAAAATACCGATTTCCGATTGTTATGAAAACCTGAAATCGGCCCTAATTATTCGGCCATTCCGATTAAACGGTCAACCTATAATCAAGTCCCACCTTCCAGCGTCAGTCTCTTTGAAGATCCCGTCCTGATTGGGGCAGAGCTCACAGCTGGGCGTGACGCCGTTCTTGCAAGCATCGCAGAACCACGGTTCCGTGGAGTTCTCAGAGGCGGAACTCATGATGGAGTCACTCTCCCCGTCCACTCCATAGCAACCTGGAACACATGTAGAATGTCTGTCAATTACATCCATAACGCTGACCGGTAGCTAATACTGGCTAACATATTCCATTAGGTTTTACATTTGCTGTGAACATTGTGTCGTTAGCTAGTATCTAACAGTTCCAACTTTACAGATTTGTATCTATTCTATCGTGCAATAGCTCTGACTATCTGAGTAAGGGTTGCAGAATCCATTACCAGTTAGTGGATCCTCTTAAAAAGGTGCAAAAGGCTGTGTTACACCTAGGATTGAGAAGACCAGAGAACAGTGCCCTGACAAGCACACAACATGGTGTCAACTTGCTGTTTGCTAGTTTCTCCTCAAACCTCCAGAAAGATTTAGATTTTCTCTTAAACCTTTTGCTACAGCTTTCTAAATGGGGAACATTTGATCATATTATCGAGACCTAAGACGAGAGAAGAGAGAGAAGCCACACGCCACAAGCAAAGCATGTTAATGTTGTATTCTTAATTTTCCAGGGTTGCCAAAACAATTATTTTCGTTGATGCGGTTTCTATGGCTGCTATTACACTGGCCGAACGTGATCCGCACTACCAATGAGGGCAGCAATCAGCCGCTCTGCCTTCCATTGGAGAGATAACACACTGGCTCCTAATTCAGTCAAACAGCCTCCAGGCTCTCTGAGCTATGGGAGAGACTCACAAATCAAAGGCTCAATGTTGTACATACTCTGTATGCTTGTCACTCTGGACCACACTGGGGAATCAGTCCAGTCTGAAGACCCACTGACGGCAAACATCCAGAAGCCACACCAGACGGCAATGTTTATTCAGTTGTGTGTCTGTTTTTTTTCTTTCTCTCAATGCGTAGATGTCCTCTATAGGTGCTCTCTGATTGTGTCCATTTGTTCTGCATCACAGGGTATAGACAGGCTAGAGTGGATTGAAGGGATGTTCGTCAGCGTAGAAAATGGGGGGGGGGTATATATAGTGTACTGTTGTAGCCTGCAGGTTTATTTACGACCATGTAATTGGCTTCAAGCTGAGAGGAAGTCCAAGTCAGAATGACATTAATCAAGTCAGGATTACATCATTCAAGCACTGATTATTTCAATAGGGCAATTAGTACACAGCTGGAGCTTCACCCTGACCTCCAAACCACGATCTCTGCCTCACATTTAACTACAACAAGAAAACAAAAAACATTTCCTTCTGTCTCGATGCTTCCCCCCGCAGTATGTGTGTCAGGACAAGAGGTTAAGTCCCCAGGTGCTCCAATATAGCTCAAGGTTTACTTTCTTAAAGAAAATATATTTCTGAAAATACTGCTGGCAACAGTTGTCCTTAATAGTGATTGGTGCTTTTAATCAAAGAAACCGGGTTGTGAACGATCACCACGCTGGTTTTACCGACTTACGGCTGAACCGTCGCCACAAATCTCCGATGTTCCTTTTGAACCGAGATACAAAGCTGGAAGCACTAAGCCATGGGGTGCTGGCTAATGTGAGCTAAGCTGACCAAAAGTGATGACTACGGGATAGCTTTATAATCCTCCAAGTGAAGATTATCCTTGTCAGAAATGACGAGCTTGGCAGTTAAAGAGGGTATAGGGGGCAGGGGTAGTGTATAGTGTCTACTAAATCAAGATGTACTTTTAACTGTATCAAGATTTAACAGTGAAAGAAAGGTCTATTTAGGTATATGGTGTTAACATATACAGGTGTGAATATGAGTGTGTGTGTGTGTGTGTGTGTGTGTGTGTGTGTGTGTGTGTGTGTGTGTGTGTGTGTGTGTGTGTGTGTGTGTGTGTGTGTGTGTGTGTGTGTGTGTGTGTGTGTGTGTGTGTGTGTGGTTCTGAATCTCCATCTGTTCTAATATGAAGATGAGGGAGGAAGTGTTGGACTAGCTCTCTTCTTCCCAGGATCAAAGGAGAAGTAATGGGCACACCTCATATTGGTGAGAGAGCAATCAGTTATTTTGACAGTGCATAGATGGGTTCCCATTTTCATGTTGGCAGCGATGTCACACTAATCATCTCTGTACGGTTCTCAACACACCCAACATAATGTCCATCTCTGCCTCCTTCTGAGAGTGAGGTGGAGAGAGTACACACAAACACACCTGTCAGAGCAGCGCCATTAAAGGGGAATTCAGTTCATTATTATGTATGCTGCTCCAGTGCTACCTGTTCCATCATTACATCCATCATTACACATCCCATTTAGATTTCAAATGCAAATTAATTCAGATGGAAGTGGAACAAATCAATATTCCTCATGTCTATTACGGAATACACAAATATCTCAAGTCCAACAGTCAATATTTTGAGAAAAATACATAACCGCGGTGTTCTCTTCCTACATGCAGTTCAGTTTTAATCAATTCAATAAACCATTAGGCTAGGTAAAAACAGGTTTGAAATATATACGCTTTTTGTGATTTAATTCATGTGGTTTTACTCACATTTACTCTAATCTCTATCTCCAGTTGAATCTATTCATCTCACTCTGTGGCTGCCTATCAAAATATTTATTTTTCTCCCACCGAAAAAATAAAAAACCAGCATGTTCAAGATGGATGCTCTTAGATTAGTTCAATTCAATTTTTTCATGAATGGTAACACTTTCCATTCCAAGATTAAGTGGACCTATTCAAAAACACTCATATAAGCAGAGCCGGTGTGCAAAATGGGGCTTCAGAGACAACACACACAACTCTGATCTCACTGAATAACACCAATTACACATTATGTAATTGATGGTTTTTATGACAGATGTGAGTGTTTTCAGATCTTCCTTTAAATCAGCCGCACTGAATTCAAATTCCATAATAAGATGGAGAGTGATCTCTCAAAACATGACTTTATTCTGCTCCTTTTAAAAAACAATGCAATCATTCCCATGGCCAGTAAAGCATAGAGTAAATCAGTTACTCGTTATAAGGGGGAGAAAAACCACACGGCTACCGCGGATTGATAGCGTTTTCATTTTGCATTTCAATTAGATTTGCTAAACCTGTTTTGAAAGGAAGACAGACAGAGAAGGAGAGGGGAAATTAAATAATATGTATAATTCAATGTTCTCATCTGACAAAGGCCTCATAATGGATTACAAGGCCATTTCTAAAATGAAAACTGTCAATAAGCAGCTTCACAATGCCTTGCTTTCCTCTGTGGGTGCTGGAGTCCCATTCATTCATTCATTCACCTGTACTTCTCCTCCTCTAGGATTGAATTCATTTGAAGACACTGAAGACTTTTACTATGTATTTGAGAGTGGTTAGATGCATTTGTGAGTGGTTAGATGCATTTGAGAGTGATTAGAAAAATATTCTCCAGCATCATCATAGATAATCAAGTGGCGGGGCTGTTGTTGGGTTTTTTATTTTTTATTAAGGCGTGGGCCTTTAAATGCATTTCAGGGGCTTCGGGGGCTGCCCTTGCTGCATTATTGTTTCTGCAGTTAGTTGAAACAGCGAGAGGGAAAACACGGTTTTTAACCTTGAGCTGAGCAAGGCCCTTAATTACCCTGATGTAGAACAGGACAATATGGAGGCCATATGTCTGCTAAGCACAAAGCACTTTATGAACCTCATCTAAAACTGCTATCGCCTTACCAAGGCTGTCTTCAAATGGAACTACTAAGAGGACTGCGTGACAGAGGAACGACAAGAGCAGGTATTGACAAATGACTATGCATAGGCTACTAGGCCTACACTTCAAACAGTACAAAGGCTAGACTCTACAGTTATGCAACGGACTAAACTGTCATATGAAAGGGACAACCGGATGAACATAATGCTCAATATAAGGAATGAGGTTCCATTTCAGACAAAGTCATACACTGTGAAGCATACTTACAGTGAAGGAGGATAGAGGGAAACAGTGTAGGATTTGTGCCTATACGATATCTGTAGCAGATTTACAGTACAAAGGCCCCAGGACACTGCCAGAGTGTAAGAGAGAGAGAGAGATAGGGGACATTCATCATCTACTGGGGCCTCAGTCAACTGTCTTTTCTGCAGTTACTACAGTACGACACACACCAGACCAGTTACAGTCACAAATGGTCATTGTAAGGACTAGGGCTGTGGCGGTCACAACATTAAGGCAGCCGGTCATTGGCAAGCAAACAACTGTCGGTGTCACGGTAATTGACAGTTAAACACATTCAGCATCTCCTGGCTTCCACACAGCCTACAAAACACTGATGCTGACCTTTGGAACATCTACATTTTAAAAAGTGTAATAAATCCATGTATTATAGCCTATACCTTCACAATAAATCCATTACTTATTTTAGACAGGTCTGAAGAAACATGATATGAAGCAAAAGCAGTCTATTTCAGAAGAAAATATCAGCATACTCGGAGTTGTCCTTATGTTAGGTTCTAATCTGGCTATGCCAAATGGCTGTGTGCTACACTAGTTCATTTAGCAGACAAGATTTGCTTAGAATTCCATGGTAATATTTTATAGTATGAAGAATACAATTGAACAAAGCTGAATAAAATAGAAAGGATATTTTCTCCAAGCGATGAGGGAGTGAGCACATACGGCTATTTTGTGTTGAGAGGATAATAAAGAAATAGGTACTCCTATATGCTCAATTTAGAGTTATTAATGGAACTTTAGTTGTTCTACAAACGCTGGGCTATATGTTTGATTTTTAATACATTGTAAGGCTGCATGATGCGACTCAAATGATGATTTGAAAAAAGTTACTTGAAAAGGCATGAGCTCTGCTTTGTTTTTTTGCCCATGCTGAACACACAGTCACTCATTCACAATTTGACAATTACTTGATAATGCTTAGAATGTCACGCCGGCATTCCCCTTTGTGTGGCCGTAACGCACCCTTAAAATGCTGTCCATGCTGTTCACGGCCGTTGTGCCCTTCTCCTTCCAAAGCTTTGGACATTTTCCAGATTGACTGACCTTCACGTCATAAAGTAATGGACTGTCATTTCTCTTTGGGTTGGTCTTTTACCAAATAGGGCTATCTTCTGTATACCACCTTGTCACAACACAACTGATTGGCTCAAACGAATTAATAAGGGGAAAAAAATCCACAACTTAACTTTTAACTTCTCTAGGGTAGGGGGCACTATTTTCACCTCCGGATGAAAAGCGTCCCCAAAGTAAACTGCCTTCTACTCAGGCCCAGAAGCTAGGATATGTATATAATTGGTAGATTTGGATAGAAAACACTCTAAAGTTTCCAAAACTGTTAAAATAATGACTGAGTATAACAGAACTGATTTGGAAGGCGAAAACATGAAAAATCCAGCCAGAAAGTAGGATTTTTTTAATTTTTAGTTTTCTATTCAATGCCATTACAGTATGCATTGACTTAGGACTCAAATTGCACTTCCTATGCCTTCCACTAGATGTCAACAGTCTTTAGAAATTCTTTCAGGCTTGTATTCTAAAAAAATGAGGGAGTAAGACCAGTCTGAATGAGTGGACCCTACAGTGTCCCAGAGCTTTTTCATGCACAATCCCAAGAGCACACCTTTCTTGTTTACCTTTTATATTGATGACGGTTTAAATATTATTGATTATTTCGGCTAAAAACAACCTGAGGCTTGAATATAAACATCGTTTGGCATGTTTCTATGAACTTTACGGATACAATTATGATTTTTTTGTCTGCCTGTTGTGACTGCGCTGAACCTGTGGATTACTGAAGAAAACGCAAACAAAACTGATGTTTTTGGATATAGAGAGAGACTTTATCGAACTAAACAAACATGTATTGAGTAAATGAATGTCTTCTGAGTGCAACCATATGAAGACCATCAAAGGTAAGTGATTAATTTTATCTCTATTTCTGACTTGTGTAACTCTTCTACTCGGCTGGTTACTGTTTGTAATGATTTGTCTGCTGGGCGCTGTTCTCTGATAATCACATGGTATGCTTTCGCCGTAACGCCTTTTGAAATCTGACACATCGGTTGGATTAACAAAAAGTTTATTTTTAAACCCATGTATAACACTTGTATGTTTTCAGAATTTTTATAATCAGAATTTCTGTTTTTGAATTTGGCGCTCTGCAATTTCACTGGATGTTTGTCAGGTGGGACACTACCGTCCCACGTACCCTAGCGAGGTTAGCAAAGCACACCTGCTAATTCTAATGCATTCCAGGTGACTACATCATGAAGCTGGTTGAGAGAATACCAAGAGTGTGCAAAGCTGTTATCAAGGCAAAGGGTGGCTAATTTGAAGAATCTTAAATTAAAAATATATTTTGATTTGTTTAACACTTTTTTGGTTACTACATGATTCCATGTGTTATTTCATAGTTTTGATGTCTTCACTATTATTCTACAATGTAGAAAATAGTCAAAATAAAGAAAAACCCTTGAATGAGTAGGTGTGTCTAAACTTTTGACTGGTACTGAATGTGTGAAATCTTGCTTTAGAGTGGACCATTATCATGCACCTGTATCGAAACAGGGGCAGCGGGAAAAAATACATGTCATCTCTGCACTTAAATAACAAATTGGGGACGCTTTTCCAGTGGTTCATTTTCATGCCAGCCAGCTAGTGTTTGATTAGATTTGACACATTGGCATTTGATGTCAGAGTGATTAGAGGGACAATAGAGTGCTGAGTACCAGGCAGTTAGCAAGTTTGATTGGCTACTAATGACCAGCAGCATTATCAGAGCTTGAAGAGACCTAATTACCATGACTAAACAGTCACGTGGAATTTGACTTCCTTCATGACTCATGACCGCCCGCCGGTGTGGCGGTAATACGGTCACCGCAACAGCCCTAGTAGGAACTCTTAAAAAATATAGCTGTGATTTCTAGGTCTGTGCTTAGTACACTCCACTCACCAGTGTTTAGCCCAAGGATGTAAAACACAATAAAAGTTTGTTTAAACGAGAGAAGAAAAAAAATCTCATACTTTTTAATTAGTTTGAACTGCTAAATGTGATGTCCATTGCAGCGACAACAAAAAACATCCCTCCCAAACATGTTTTTATTCTACTGAATATGCATTTAAACAAATAAGCCCAAACAGCGGAGCCTAAATGAATTAAGCACATTTGAGAAAATAATTAACTTTACGGTCCAGAACTCGTTAGGGAGTGAAATCAATAGCACAGGGATTTAATTTGTGGTAGAATGAGTTCGCGTCCCAAATGGCACCCTATTCCTTATTAGTACACTACTTTTGACCAGAGCCATGTGTCGGGAATAGGGTGCCATTTGGGACGTAACCTGGGCCTATTAATGACAATGTAATGTTCTTTATTAGGGGAGAGCATTTTAACAGCCGTGCTGCTTTAAAATGACACCGGATACCATTACACTGCTGAAATGGTAAAACTGCAAGACGAAAAAGAAAAGAAATTGCAAAGGGACATAAAAACAACAAACAAGTGACTGTCTTCGCTACTGAAAAGCTAGAATTAGCATTTAGGCTTCAGTCCAGAAGACATAAAGCAGATTGAGAGAGACAGTGGTGCAGTTAATGATGTCTGTCATCACTCACAACACACACACACACACACACACACACACACACACACTAGCCCATGCTAATCAAAAGGAGCTAGTCTGTATAGTACATAGCTGTGATAGAACCAGGCTGTCTGTACGGACAACTGGCTCTCTGGGCCTCTGCTCAGTGTTCACCGGGGCTTTTGAACTCTTCCCCTCGCTACACTGGACATCCTACATCTTCTCCTTTCATTTTTCATCCAGCACTCCTTCCCTCTGGTCTGAGAAGGAGAGTGTCAGAACGAGGGAATGTGCAGCGCAACAACGAGGAGAACAAAAAGTTCTGGAGTCAAGCAGAGAGATGAGAGGAAGTGGTCAGATGACTCACCCGAGCTGCATATAATGACAGCTCATCTCTTCCTTACGATCCCTCTCTTGTTCTCCCGCTTACGATCCCTCTCTTGTTCTCCCGCTTTCTCTCTTTCCTGTTACCATCCCTTGTTCTCCCGCTTCACCCTCACGCTCCTGTTTTTTTAAGAGCACTGTTCCTCTACAGCCCAGAGAAAGGAGGATGGAGGACAATCCAGCACCTTTTGACCCCAAAACCCTGAGCTATATGTGAGCTAGTTGGAGCCAAAAAGGCTAACAGAACAATCCCATAGAATCGCAAGAGGAACACCTGAACACCTGAACAAGCTAGGTCACAGTTATACGTTAGTGACAGCAGCAGCAACCTTGCATTGCTTTAGCATCCACTTCTCCTCCCACTACAGTTGAAACACCAGTTCACTTTCCTCTTCTCCAAAGGGTGGGAGGGGCACTAGGCACAGAATCTGTTTTCAATTTCATGCCAGCACCGTACCATGCTTATGACAGGTTCTGCATTGCTGCGTGGGTAGGTACGCATGTGTGTGTGTGTGTGTGTGTGTGTGTGTGTGTGTGTGTGTGTGTGTGTGTGTGTGTGTGTGTGTGTGTGTGTGTGTGTGTGTGTGTGTGTCACCTTTCCAAGCTGCTGCGCATGGCTGCAGGTGAGCAGTTGTGACATGGAGGCAGCTGTTTGGGGCCAACCCTCTCCTGAACCAATCAACCCCCCCTCTCCCTCAGGGTGCCTGGCACCATGGCGCAGCTGGCACCCAAGGGTGGGAGGCGGTCGGCGAAGGAAGGCCTTGTGTGTGTGTCTAAGAAGTGGCTGGCGAGAGGGGCAGTGTTCAGTATGGAACAGATGTCTGTTCAGTCGGGGGCGTCCAAGACACTCCTACCTGCCTGCCCCTCTCCACCACGGGAGGGGAAAATGCCATGCAGAGACAAATGAAGGAGAAAGAGAGAGTTCCTCCTTGTTGCCGTCTTACTCTTCTACAGTCCTCCAACTTGTAAGCATGTCTTATTGTGCATTTTCTACAGTCCTCCCACTCCCCCTTTCCATCCCCCTCCACTCGTTCACTCTCCACATCTCTCTCGCATGTGTAGTACCCCCCTCCTTGCGAAATGTGCATCCTCTCGCTTTTTTCGTTGCAACAGAAAGAAAATGAAAGATTGTAATACAAGGCCATTCCCGATTCAATTGATTTTGTAATAGCCGGAGAAAGTCTGGTTGGTAAATGGTAAATTCTTTCCCAACTGTAATTGAGCAAGACATTAGGAATACATGGACAGAATATATATAGGGAGGACAAAAATCATTGGATGCTGTATGTTACTACGAGTAAAATCATTTGTAGCTTGGGCATTTTCTTATGGAGCACAACTTGTTCTGTGGTCCTGTACTAAAGTAGAACAAGAATATGCATTGTTTGATCAGGCACCTTAATACATTACTACGGTACAGATAATAGGCACAAAGATTAATACTCCAGCTGTTGATCCTTGATATCAACAACGCAACTTCATCAAAATCTAAACTAGTTGGTATATTTTAAACCTATGAAGTAGCAGGTACAGTAAATGACCAGAAACATTTTACAAGACCAGATAGCCTGATAAAAATCCCTTATTCCACCTGGTAAAACAACACAACCAAAGAACTGGCCTCAAAGTGCTCCTTCTGCCTGTTCTGCTCTGGTCTCTCCAATCCCTAACTCCACACCACTCAGCATAGTCAACTCTGTTCTGCTCTGGTCTCTCCAATCCCTGACTCCACACCACTCAGCATGGTCAACTCTGTTCTGCTCTGGTCTCTCCAATCCCTGACTCCACACCACTCAGCATGGTCAACTCTGTTCTGCTCTGGTCTCTCCAATCCCTGACTCCACACCACTCAGCATGGTCAACTCTGTTCTGCTCTGGTCTCTCCAATCCCTGACCCCACACCACTCAGCATGGTTAACTCTGTTCTGCTCTGGTCTCTCCAATCCCTGACTCCACACCACTCAGCATGGTCAACTCTGTTCTGCTCTGGTCTCTCCAATCCCTGACTCCACACCACTCAGCATGGTAAACTCTGTTCTGCTCTGGTCTCTCCAATCCCTAACTCCACACCACTCAGCATGGTAAACTCTGTTCTGCTCTGGTCTCTCCAATCCCTAACTCCACACCACTCAGCATGGTAAACTCTGTTCTGCTCTGGTCTCTCCAATCCCTAACTCCACACCACTCAGCATGGTTAACTCTGTTCTGCTCTGGTCTCTCCAATCCCTAACTCCACACCACTCAGCATGGTAAACTCTGTTCTGCTCTGGTCTCTCCAATCCCTGACCCCACACCACTCAGCATGGTTAACTCTGTTCTGCTCTGGTCTCTCCAATCCCTGACCCCACACCACTCAGCATGGTAAACTCTGTTCTGGTCTCTCCAATCCCTGACTCCACACCACTCAGCATGGTCAACTCTGTTCTGCTCTGGTCTCTCCAATCCCTGACCCCACACCACTCAGCATGGTAAACTCTGTTCTGGTCTCTCCAATCCCTGACTCCACACCACTCAGCATGGTCAACTCTGTTCTGCTCTGGTCTCTCCAATCCCTGACCCCACACCACTCAGCATGGTTAACTCTGTTCTGCTCTGGTCTCTCCAATCCCTGACCCCACACTACTCAGCATGGTAAACTCTGTTCTGGTCTCTCCAATCCCTGACTCCACACCACTCAGCATGGTCAACTCTGTTCTGCTCTGGTCTCTCCAATCCCTGACCCCACACCACTCAGCATGGTCACCTCTGTTCTGCTCTGTTCTCTCCAATCCCTGACCCCACACTACTCAGCATGGTCAACTCTGTTCTGGTCTCTCCAATCCCTGACTCCACACCACTCAGCATGGTAAACTCTGTCCTGATCTCTCCAATCGCTGATTCAGCATGGTCCCCTCTGTTCTGCTTTGCCTCTTCTCATGGAAATTAGACAAGTCTCAGAGGAACACAATATTAACACAGGGAGGGAGATGTGTCCTACAGTACGTCTGCTCATACACCATTGGTGATTAGGCCTGTGCTCCTCTCCCGTTATTTTTGAGTGGGGTGTGTGCGTACTGTCTCTCCCTAAGAGCATCTGTGTGAGTGTTGCTCGAAGGACTGACTTGCAACACTGCACTTGAAAGACTCTGACTCTCAAGGTTACCCTCTGATTTAGTGCTGCCAATGGCCATGGTGTGTGCGTACGTGCCTACATGTGTGCATACATTCCGTTTCTAGGGGCTTTAAAAAAATCAGTAAAACATCTGTAAATAAATAAATAAAGTGGTCGTAATTGAAAATTATAGCGGTCACATTGATCAGTTGTGTGCATGGGCAGCGTTACCACGCCTGTCCAGAGGAGAAGGCCACATCTAACAGACGATTTAAGGAGCCATTGATTTTGTCTCCAACCAGTCAGAGGGAGACACAATGAGCTAATAATGCTAGATGAAGAAGAGGGTTAGTCTGTTAGTTCCCCAGGCCAGGACTGTATGGGGAGAACGCACTTCTGGTTTGCTGGTTTCCCTGCTTATGTTTAGGTGTTGGGTGTTGGGTGGACGGTGAAGGGGTGATTATTTTGTGTTTGCTTCTGGTTGTGGGTATATGGAACTTGCAACCAAAACTTCTATAACCCCAGCCTGGCACACAAACACTGCCTCATCTTTAAATCTCTGCCTTGACAGAATTTATTTTTCTTCTGACCCAAACCTGAACAGCTACCAATGTAGTCCTAGCCCTTCTAAATGTTTCTGATCTGTGCTTACCATAGAATAACAACAGGCTACCTCTTCAGGCAAAAACCTGACGCAACGTCTGATTTTGGTTGCTAATTAGTTATGTGTCCACAATCATGAATTGTACTTGAAATAAACCAACCTTTGAAATCCTGCTGTTGATTTGTGGTTGAAATTAGTGTACTTTGACCACTTTTTGCAGTTTCAACCAAAAGTTCAATTGATGCCAACGTCAGTATGTTGAACAGATACAACATATGATGTTGAAACAACCCTGGTTCAAAGTATTTTTGCCTGGTGGGACTGTTATATACAGTAACCTATCTCTCTGGAGCTGCTAACCTTCATGTACGGTCACGCCACAGTTATCACACTGGATGATCTCGTCAGCGTCCTCGCTGTTGTCTCCCAGACACACACAGCAGATCAGGATGTGTTCCATCCTCTGGGCCGCCGCCCTCCACGTCTGGGCACGCTCCAGCAAGGCATCCTGTGTAGACAGGAAGTGGCAGACACAGTAAAGTTTCAGTAAAACTATTATAAATGCACCCGTATACACTACATTCTGTTGAGCTGTTGTACACATTCTATTCTTAACTAGGTTAAATTTATCTAAAAAAAATATATATATATATTTTTATCTCCGTGTTTGAATGTAACACACGGTTACGTGTGAATCTAATATGCTCGTATGCACCGGACCCCAAAAATAAAGTTCCGGACCTCTGCAAAAAAAGTTCATCCAAGTTGTAAATCTAAAACCGCTCACAATCCCCCCTCTCCTTTGGCCACAGATCATTACTGATAGATAGTAGTAGGCTAAATCTCATTCACACTGATGGACTCCAAGCTAAGTCGATTAGCTTAACACAGAGCTGTAGCTCTCTAGCAGTCTCTGTGGTTCTCTCACTCTGATACCATCCAATCTCCTCATTGGATTATATAACTCTGTGGCACAAAGCAACATAGTGCTGGGCTGGCTAACACACCTGAACTAATGAAGGATTTAGAGAGTTATGCAAACTTATCTAACAACTTTCACGACTACATGATATGCCTAAATGCTGAGGGCCTGAGGCAGTTTGCTAACAACAAACTGTGATACTGAGGACAAGGACATGACGTTGTATTTACCTCATTGCTCTTTCCCTGTGACATGCTGTCGTTGGTCAGCTCCTCGTCAAACACACTGCTGCTCTTCACTTTCCTATTGGGTTTCTTCACCTCTTTATCACTGTCGCTACTGCTCCCTTCTTCATTGTCATCTTCATCACCTCCATCGTCATCCTCGTTGTCGTCGTCGTCATCATCACTACCACTCCCTCCGTCGTGATCCTCCTCGTCCTCCTCTCCCTCACTCCCTCCTTTCTGGGCAGCCGCCGTCTTGCCCTTCTTCTTGCCTGAGGCGGGCCTCCAGTCATTGTCGTCTTCGCTATCGTAGTCGTCCATCTCGTTGAGCTCGTCCATGGTGGTGAAGTCCAGCATGGGTCGGTTCCGACGCAGGTTCCACTTCTTGGGCTCCTGTGTGGCGGCCGTTGTTGAGCCTCCGTCCTGCGCATTACCATTACCTGGATCAAAGTTCAAGGGGTTTTATTGGTCACGTTTACAAAAACATTTCAAAACAACGAATATAAAACAACCATTTTAAAACAGCCTACCTGTGCCACTCCCGCTTCCTCCACTCCCAGCCTCTGTGTCCGAGGCCTTCTCCTCTCTCCTCCGTCGGCCCCTGGGCACCCCTGATGGAGCAGGTTCTTTAGTGGTGGTGGTGCCAGTGTCATAGGACAGCTGCTGTTCCTTGGTCTTCTCCTCTTCCTCAGTGGGGGTGTCGTCACCGGTCAGCTCCTTGGTCTGTTCTTCATCGATGCCGTCCGTTGCAGAGCCGATGTTGTCCGAGCCGCTGTCATTGTCAGAGTCCTCAGCAGCGCTCTCCTCCTTGGACCCCTCCTCCTCCTCATCACTACCAATGGCACTACCCTCTGACCCTAGAGCAGGGGAGAGGAGGACAGAAGGCATTATCAACATAGAGTATGAATCAAAGAATGTCTGCTGTCATAATCTCTCTCTTTTGATGTTATTTTCTTGTATTGAAACACTTAAAGATAAACATGACCTGAAGGACTGTTATGATCAAATCATGTTGATAAGCGATAACAGCGAAGTTGAATTGAGCTCTCTAATCTGCAATGCAGATCAACAATCAGATTAACAAGAGCTGTTGGATTTCAAGGCCTCAGATGACAGGTCGAGTGATCAAAACCACAGAGCCCAGGGGGTTCACAGTCATTGTAAAATGTAAATAATAATTTGTTCTCAACTGACCTGCCTAGTTAAATAAAGGTTAAATAAAACAATTCACAGTACTGTAGAATCTCATTATCAGCAGTTGGCCACAGTGTGTGTGTGTGTTTCAGATAGGATGGATAGAGACCTCAGGGCCGACCAGAGCAATAAATCCAGCCCAGGCAGACAGTGGCAGGTCAAGATCGCCTCAGTGGCCACAGCCTGTCTCTAGATCATGCAGGGAGTCAGTGAGAAACACACTGCTCTACAAGGTTGCTACCAGACACAGACAAGCAGGGTGATGAGGTCTTCATCTATACTTCAGGACGCCTGCACCTCACAGTGGGGCGGCACTGGCACACACCGGACAGAGAATCTTGATGGAGAAAATATCACAGCTGCACATTGAAGTGTCATTCAAAGCTATTCAAGCCACAGCTAAATAGAGCATTCATGACTATGAGTAGCTTAGTCTACAATAGAAACCACTGACTTGCTTTTGGGGACATTTCAAATTGGTTTGAAGATAGGTGGAACTCGGAATTAGGCCTTTCTCCTCTCCAGTTCTATCTGAGCTGACAGATGATGTGAATCGCAACATAACAGGAAATAACTGCATATGTGGTGGAAGAAAATGTGTAATTTACCTGAGGCATCTGCGTCTCCCACTTTGAAATCGCTGTCATCTGAGCTGTCATAATCTAAAGCGTCCAGCAGAGAGGCAGCCAGAGGCTTCACCTGCCTGCGCTTTGACCCACGGTCCACTGGGGAGAGAGGAGGAGGAGAAGAGTGGAGAGGAGAGGGGATTCAGTGCCATGGAAGAAAAGCACCCCCACCATTATAATTCAAAGCATGGCCTGGGTCGTCATTTAATGTACTGAAGTTTGCAAACAAATTCAAAGCATGATTACAAAAATCTCAAAACAATCTAAAATAAATAAATCATTTTATTCTGCTGCAAATTTTCAGCTGCCTTGCGTTGTTGTTATTTTGGAATGATCAAAATACATATTACAGTATTTGCCATGGTCTGGGGATCAGACAATATAGCATATGCAAGCACCGGTATTGTGGTGTTGGTAATCATAGCAACGCACATCTGTCTGTGGTAACTTTGTTGAGACAAGAGTGCATATTGTTATGCAGTGCATGTAAAACACAGCTAGCTGGTCCTGCAGTGATCTAGAACGCTAGCTTTCTCTATTCAATTATTAAGGAGATCATGCTGGCTAGCTCGATAGCTAGCCAACTAACTGGCAAATTATCTAGCTAGCCTGTTAGCTACTAGCTAGCTAAAGCTATCTTACAGAACACATGTTTTGACAGATATTCCAAAAACATAGCTACAACTGTTACAATGTAGTTAGCTAGCTAATTAGATAACGTTATTGATTATTAGCTGGCTAGATAGCTACGTTAGCAAGATAAACAGCCGTCAACTGTGAGGCTAGCTAGCAATGACTCGAACGGACCGTAGGTATGTTATTCCATTCTCTTCGGGAAATGTTTTTTTTTCTGCATAAAAGCATGCTACTTTCTTCTGTCAAATGTGCATTATATTGAAAATAACACTCACTTTATCCGTTTTCTCGTTTTTACTTGATTGAACAATGGCACAAAGAACGCCTCCTCAAAACATGTTATGCGCACAACGTTTGCTACAAGAAGTGGTGACGTTCAGCACAAAGGGATGTTGTAACCCTGGTAACCGCATAATTGTCTTTGATGATGAAGAAGGTTTATGTAAATTCTCGAGGATGGAGAGATAACACAAATAATAGTTTTTTTAAAATTACATTTGACACAGATACGGATATAAGACCAGGAACCTCAATAGTATATAGTAATAGTAATAGTATAGTAAATATGTTTAACATTGTAGGCAGTATTTTCTTTGATAGGATGAAATACACCTCAGAGTCCCAGTGATGTCATGGTAAGCCAAAGTGCTGAGTCCCGTCAGCATTTTACATTGGCGCCATAATTCTGTCTGACACATCTACAGATGTAGGATCTTAATTTGATCCTGGTTGCTACAGCATGAAGTTAATCCTGCAGCAACAGGACATTATTATGTGGATTATATTCCATGGACATTTTTGTAGGGGTTGATAAATTTTTCGTAAGGGACAATCATGTCTGAAATGTGAAAGTGGAAATAACAAACTTCATATCCTTTTTAAACCTCAAATATACTACAAGTTTAAGTTCTCCTGCAACAGTGTGATCAAATGAATATCCTACATTTGTAGATTTGGAATGATTAGGTCAAAACCAGATCTGATAGAACAAAAATACCTCAAAATCTGTATCTGGGTTGAGCAGAATGTTGTCAGAATGTTGTCATCTTCATTATCCTTATGAACTTACATTCATATGAACTTCTGAATTATTATTTTCCGACTTGATGGTGAGTAGGTAGAAAAACACCTCTGAGAAAGTCTTCCTGAAAGTACCAGATGATTTTCCTTTTTTGATTTAACCTATACGACTGTGCTGGTGATGGTGAGTTAGATGCAGATTATGTTGGATTTGATATTCACTTTAATTGCCTTTGGCAATCCACTCAAAGAGCAGAGTTCTGACGATACCATAGTTACTGGCCTTCCGTGCTTGCACAACCTGTCTCCATCACAGGGAGATGTGAGAGTCAATAGGGTCAGCTGGCAATTGCCTTATCTCTCACTCTTTCATTCTTTCCATGAGTGTCTCTCTTACTGTCAACTGATGTGGGATATTGAATGATAAATCACTTGAGATGTAGGCCTATCACATAATTGCACAGACTACCAGTAGGCTAGTTCTGCTTTCCTAAATGGCACCCTATTCCCTATATACTGCACTACATTTGACCAGAGCACTATGGGCCCTGGTCAAAAGTAATGCGGTACTTATGGAATAGGGTGCCATTTCAGACACAGCCTATGTCTATATTGAAAGATAATGATGTTATGCATGTTGAGTTGAGTGATTAATATCAAATATACATTACATTTAAAAGGTTTTTCCTGCCTGCGGGTGGTGAGCTGTTTAATTCTAAAAAACAACATTGGATATTTTCATTTCTATTAAAACATGACATTTTTGACAGGTTATCACAACCACACACACTGTAATAGCTACATTCATTTTAAATCCCATATAATTTAACTCTATGTCAGAAATCCAAATAGCAACAACATCAGATCAATTCATGTCCTATTTCAACCTGAGACATATTCTCGAAAAACTTGTCTGAAAAGCAAACACAGGTAAAGAATTGTTGTTTTGTCATGTTTGCAGATGGACGTTTGTTTCTATTGTCCTCCTTTGACTTTGGCAGTTTAGCAAACAGGAGACGATTAAAATAAATGAGCCTAGATTGATCCTGATACATGCAAGGGGAAGACTGATGGGGGAGGCGAGCGGAAGGGATGATTACAACCGCCGATGACTAATGGCACTGTATCTTGCCTCGAAAGCCCTAGTTTCTTTCTCTATTGTCTGGCATCAAAACACTTCTGGGATATCACCATGGCCATCAGCGTCAACATCATCATTGACATAAACATTGTCACTTTTCTGTTTTGTTTCATTTACACATAAGATGTGTATTTGTTGACTGAGAGAGAAGTGAAAAGGATTCACACTAAACTAGTCAAGGTCAATACAGTATGATTGATAATACAGACATACCTTGACCTCGAAACAGAACATAAAGATTGTGAGTCATTAAACAGCAGAGTCATCATAGAAGCCATTTTGGCCTATTTATGCAGTTATTGTATTGTCTATAGAAGTCTATAGTTTGTCTGTCTCTGTATGTCATTGGTCACTGGTCCCATGACTATAGGCACACAGGTGACCAGAAATGCACATTGAGGGTCAGTGAGACCCAGTGGTCTAATTAAATCAGCCTGTACAGTATGTAACTTGCTTACTTTTTTAAAACCTTTTTGAAATGTAATTTTTATGAACACTGGAACTAGTTATATAGGGCTCTGTATTATTGAACAATTGTTGATTTTTTTAAAGCCTACACTAGTGTGCAGTATGACAACATGCAAAGGTAGCCAACCTGTCTTCTGGAAAGTTACCCTCCTGCAGGATTCTGTTCCAACCGTAACTAGGCCTAATATCATACCAGATTCTATGAATTGGTTGCTAATCAGGACCTGTATACAGCGCATTCAGAAAGTATTCAGACCCCTTCCTTTTTCCATAATTTTGTTACGTTAAAGCCTTATTCTAAAATAGATTTTTTTTTAAATAATAGACTCGAATCTGAGCTCAGGTGCATCCTGTTTCCATTGATCATCCTTGAGATGTTTCTACAACTTGATTGGAGTCAACCTGTGGTAAATTCAATTCATTGGACATGATTTGGAAAGGCACACACCTGTCAATATAAGGTTCCACAGTTGACAGAGCAAAAACCAAGCCATGAGGTCAAAGGAATTGTCAGGAGACCCCCGATACAGGATTGTGTCAAGGGACAGATCTGGGGAAGGATACCAAAACATGTCTGCAGCATTGAAGGTCCACAAGAACACAGTGGTCTCCATCATTCTTAAATGGAAGAAGTTTTGAACTACCAAGACTCTTCCAGACTTCCAAGTTGTCAAATGACGAATACCAAACGTGTTTTTGCATGGATTCCGCGAGTGCTAGCTGGCTGTACTACAGACACCTGTCGCCGTCGTGGGAAAGACTCATTGTTATCTTTTCGTAAAACAACTGGTTGCAGTAAAGAGCCAACCTGGATACTAAGGAGATCCTGAAGGAAATCGACGAGTACCAACAGCTTTATGCTATGGAGGAACAACATACTTCATCATAGAAAGATCCGACTACCTCACAAAATAACTTTAACCCGACAAAAAAAAGAAAAAGATTCATCTCTGTTTGGCCCTGTCCGGGGGTGTCCTCGGATGGGGCCACAGTGTCTCCTGACCCCTCCTGTCTCAGCCTCCAGTATTTATGCTGCAGTAGTTTATGTGTCGGGGGCTAGGGTCAGTTTGTTATATCTGGAGTCTTCTCCTGTCCTATTCGGTGTCCTGTGTGAATCTAAGTGTGCTTTCTCTAATTCTCTCCTTCTCTCTTTCTTTCTCTCTCTCGGAGGACCTGAGCCCTAGGACCATGCCCCAGGACTACCTGACATGATGACTCCTTGCTGTCCCCAGTCCACCTGGCCGTGCTGCTGCTCCAGTTTCAACTGTTCTGCCTTATTATTATTCGACCATGCTGGTCATTTGTGAACATTTGAACATCTTGGCCATGTTCTGTTATAATCTCCACCCGGCACAGCCAGAAGAGGACTGGCCACCCCACATATGCTCTCTCTAATTCTCTCTTTCTTTCTCTCTCTCGGAGGACCTGAGCCCTAGGACCGCGCACCAGGACTACCTGACATGATGACTCCTTGCTGTCCCCAGTCCACCTGACCGTGCTGCTGCTCCAGTTTCAACTGTTCTGCCTTATTATTATTCGACCATGCTGGTCATTTATGAACATTTGAACATCTTGGCCATGTTCTGTTATAATCTCCACCCGGCACAGCCAGAAGAGGACTGGCCACCCCACATAGCCTGGTTCCTCTCTAGGTTTCTTCCTAGGTTTTTGCCTTTCTAGGGAGTTTTTCCTAGCCACCGTGCTTCTACACCTGCATTGCTTGCTGTTTGGGGTTTTAGGCTGGGTTTCTGTACAGCACTTTGAGATATCAGCTCATGTACGAAGGGCTATATAAATAAATTTGATTTGAATTTGATTTGATCTACAGACACGGATGATTTACTTACCATTGAATTAGAGGCTAGTGCTCTGGCTGGAATCCATGCAACACTGGAAAAGTTGTGTGAGGAGGTAGCAGGGCTGAGGGGGAGTTTAGTCAGAGTGAAATTCTCACACTCCAAGGAGAGAACAAGACACTCACAGCCAAGGTAAAAATACACGAATCCAACATGGATTGTCTACTCAGGGAAAACAGGGTGATGAAGGAGTCGCTACTAGACATACAAAGTCGTAGCATGCATGAACATTTTTTTTCTGGGATTTTTGAGGACGCATCCAATAATCCAGAGGGCGCGATCAGAGAATTCATGCAATCCGCCTTGAAACATTCTATAGAGACTGTAAACAAGGTGGCTTTCCACCAAGTACACATACTTGGAGCTCGGAGCTACAAGACTAAGGGTCCCCGACTAAATCATCGCAAAAATTTGAACACTACCAACTAAAAGAGCTGATCAAAAGAGAAGGGGGCTTAAAAGGACCAAATTCGGTCTCAATTACCAATTTCCAAGGGAGATAAATTAACGTCGTAAGAGAGTGTAGCCAGTACAGGGGCAACAGAGGGAGAAGGGTAAGCGTGCCTTTCTCATTGTGGACAAACTCTTCATAGATGGACAGCTATTCTGAGGCAGCTCCATAACACCATGGCTGTACTAAATGCTACAGGGACTTCAGGTTACAAAAAAAAGAAAGTATGTGAATTGTAAAAATATCTGAACACTATGAAGTGGATATGAACACACACATATTCAATTACATGCTCGGTTTCACATACGGACTTATACATACACACACTTGATCTTATTCTCTTCTCTAACTATCTCTTTCTCTCTTTTCTCTTCTCTTCTCACTCTCTCTGTTGTCGAGAACTGCTTTATAATTTAATACGTTTCTTGTTTCTCTATCTTTTTTTATGTATTTGTCTACAAGTTTATATATGTTTACAACAAGCAAGGGGAAGATATCAGAAGAGGCATTGGGGAATATTAACATATGGTACGGAATACATTTGTACTGTGGTGAAGCCGTCTCTATAGTAATGCAAGGTCTCTTTCATGATCATGTGAAACGTCAATTGCTATGGAAATGCTGGGATGTGTTTTTCAATGATGTTAAAGGTAATTATGATGCAACTATGATGGTGATACGATATGGATTACAATTATCATCATGAATATTAAGGCTATATGCAATACATGTTATTTTTTTTTTTTTTTACTTGATTTAAACAGGTAGGCAAGTTGAGAACAAGTTCTCATTTACAACTGCGACCTGGCCAAGATATAGCAAAGCAGTTTGACACATACAACAACACAGCTACACATGGAATAAACAAACATACAGTCAATAATACAGAAGAAAATGTCACGCCTTGGTCATTGTATTTTTGTGTTTTCGTTATATATTTAGTCAGGCCAGGGTGTGACATGGGTTTATATGTTGTGGTTCGTATTGGGTTTTTTGTAGTTATTAGGATTACGGCTGAGTAGGGGTGTTGCATAGGTTTGGCTGCCTGAGGCGGTTCTCAATCAGAGTCAGGTGATTCTCGTTGTCTCTGATTGGGAACCGTATTTAGGTTGCCTGGGTTTCACTTTGTATTTCGTGGGTGATTGTTCCTGTCTCTGTGTAGTTTCACCAGATAGGCTGTAATTAGGTTTCACGTTCCGTTTTGTTGTTTTGTATTTGTTTCAGTTATTTCATGTACCGCGATTCATTCATTAAAGACATGAGTAACCACCACGCTGCATTTCGGTCCGACTCTCTTTCAACAAACGAATAACGCCGTTACAGAATCACCCACCACACACGGACCGAGCAGCGTGTTAACAGGCAGCGACAGCATGAGCAGCGAAGGGAGGACGTTATGGACAGCAGAAGTATGGAGTATACTACGTGGGAAGAAATAGACAGGTGGGCGGTCGACCCAGAGAGAGTGCCGGAGCCCGCCTGGGATTCGCTGGAGCAGTGCGAAGAGGGCTATAGGAGAATGGGGTCGAAGAGAAAGACACGGCGGCGCAGGCTTGGTGCTCAAGAGCTCCAGTGCGCCTGCACGGTCTAGTCTATCCAGAGCCACCTCCACACACCAGTCCTCCGGTAGCAGCTCCCCGCACCAGGCTTCCTGTGCGTGTCCTCGCTCCAGTATCACCAGTGCCAGCACCATGCATCAGGCCTATAGTGCGCCTCGCCTCTCCTGTGCTGTCGGAGTCTCCTGTCTGTTCAGCGCTATCAGAGCCTTCCTTCCCTCCTGCGCTGTCGGAGTCTCCCGCCTGTTCAGCGCTATCAGAGCCTTCCTCCTCTACAGCGCTGCCGGAGCCTCCTGCCTGTTCGGAGCAACCTGAGCTGTCAGTCTGCATGAAGCAGCCTGAGCTGTCAGTCTGCAAGAAGCAGCCAGAGATGTCAGTCTGCATGAAGCAGCCAGAGCTGTCAGTCTGCATGAAGCAGCCAGAGCTGTCAGTCTGCAAAGAGCTGCCAGTCTGCAAGGAGCTGCCAGTCTGCAAGGAGCTGTCAGTCTGCAAGGAGCTGTCAGTCTGCAAGGAGCTGCCAGTCTGCAGGGTGCTGTCAGCCTGCATGGAGCAGTCAGAGCTGTCAGTCTGCATAAAGCAGCCAGAGCTGTCAGTCTGTATGAAGCAGTCAGAGCTGTCAACCTGCATGGAGCAGTCAGAGCTGTCAGTCTGTATGAAGCAGCCAGAGCTGTCAGTCTGCATGAAGCAGCCAGAGCTGTCAGTCTGTATGAAGCAGCCAGAGCTGTCAGTCTGCAAGAAGCAGCCAGAGCTGTCAGTCTGCAAAGAGCTGCCAGTCTGCAAGGAGCTGTCAGTCTGCAAGGAGCTGTCAGTCTGCAAGGAGCTGTCAGCCTGCATGGAACAGCCAGAGCTGTCAGTCTGCAATGAGCTGTCAGTCTGCAAGGAGCTGCCAGTCTGCAAAGAGCTGCCAGTCTGCATAGAGCAGCTAGATCTGCCAGTCAACCAGAATCTTCCAGATCTGCTAGTCAACCAGAATCTTCCAGATCCGCCAGCCAGCCAGGATCTACCGGAGCCTACTACCTGCCTGAGCTTCATCTCAGTACTGGGCTTCCTCTCAGTACTGGGCTTCCCCTCAGTACTGGGCTTTCTCTCATTACTGGCTTCCCCTCAGTTCCGGGCTGTCCCTCAGTCCCGAGCTGCCCCTCAGTCCCGAGCTGCCCCTCAGTCCTACCCCTCAGTCCCGAGCTGCCCCTCAGTCCCGAGCTGCCCCTCAGTCACGAGCTGCTCCTCAGTTCAGTGGGGTTCTGGGTGAGGACTATTAGGCCATGGTCAGCGGCGAGGGTGGATTATCCCAGGACGCGAAGGGGAGGAACTAGGACATTAATGGAGTGGGGTCCACGTCCCGAGCCGGAACCGCCACCATGGACAGACGCCCACCCGGACCCTCCCTATGGTTTTGAGGTGCGTCCGGGAGTCCGCACCTTAGGGGGAGGGGGTTCTGTCACGCCTTGGTCATTGTATTTTTGTGTTTTCGTTATATATTTGGTCAGGCCAGGGTGTGACATGGGTTTATATGTTGTGGTTCGTATTGGTTTTTTTGTAGTTATTGGGATTACGGCTGAGTAGGGGTGTTGCATAGGTTTGGCTGCTGAGGCGGTTCTCAATCAGAGTCAGGTGATTCTCGTTGTCTCTGATTGGGAACCGTATTTAGGTAGCCTGGGTTTCACTTTGTATTTCGTGGATGATTGTTCCTGTCTCTGTGTAGTTTCACCATATAGGCTGTAATTAGGTTTCACGTTCCGTTTTGTTGTTTTGTATCAGTTATTTCATGTACCGCGATTCATTCATTAAAGACATGAGTAACCACCACGCTGCATTTCAGTCCGACTCTCTTTCAACAAACGAATAACGCCGTTACAGAAAAAGTCTATATACAGTGTGTGCAAATGAGGTAGGATAAGGGAGGGAAGGCAATAAATAGGCCATGGTGGCGAAGTAATTACAATATAGCAATTAAACACGAATGGTAGATGTGCAGAAGATGAATGTGCAAGTAGAGATACTGGGGTGTGAAGGAGCAAGATAAATAAATAAATACAGTATGGGGATGAGGTTGTTGGATGGGCTATTTACAGATGGGCTATGTACAGGTGCAGTGATCTGTGAGCTGCTCTGACAGCTGGTGCTTAAAGATAGTGAGGGAGAAATGAGTCTCCAGCATCAGTGACTTTTGCAGTCCATTCCAGTCATTGGCAGCAGAGAACTGGAAGGAGAGGAGGCCAAAGGAAGAATTGGATTTGGGGTTGACCAGTGAGATATACCTGCTGGAGCGCGTGCTACAGATGGGTGCTGCTATGGTGACCAGTGAGCTGAGATAAGGTGGGACTTTATCTAGCAGAGACTTGTAGATGACCTGGAGCCAGTGTGTTTGGCGATGAGTATGAAGCGAGGGCCAGCCAACGAGAGCATACAGGTCGCAGTGGTGGGTAGTATATGGGGCTTTGGTGACAATATGGATGGCACTGTGATAGACTGCATCTAATTTGTTAAGTAGAGTGTTAGAGGCTATTTTGTAAATGACATCGCCGAAGTCGAGGATCGATAGGATGGTCAGTTTTACGAGGGTATGTTTGGCAGCATGAGTGAATGATGCTTTGTTGTGAAATAGAAAGCCGATTCTAGATGTATTTTTGGATTGGAGATGCTCTGGAAGGAGAGTTTACAGTCTAACCAGACTCCTAGGTATTTGTAGTTGGCCACATATTCTAAGTCAGAACCATCCAGCGAAGCGACGCTAAACGGGCGGGCAGGTGCGGGCAGCGATCGGTTGAAGAGAATGAATTTAGTTTTACTTGCATTTAAGAGCAGTTGTAGGCGATGGAAGGAGAGTTTTGTGGCATTGAAGCTTGTCTGGAGTTTAGTTTATACAGTGTCCAAAGAAGGGCCAGAGGTATCCATAATGGTGTCGTCTGCGTAGAGGTGGATCAGAGAATCACCAGCAGCAAGAGCGACATCATTGATGTATACAGAGAAGAGAGTCGGCCTGAGAATTGAACCCTATGGCACCCCCATAGAGACTGCCAGAGGTCCGACAACAGGCCCTCCGATTTGACACACTGAACTCTATCAGAGAAGTAATTGGTGAACCAGGCGAGGCAATCATTGGAGAAACCAAGGCTGTGGTGATTGACAGAGTCGAAAGCCTTGGCCAGGTCGATAAAGACAGCTGCACAGTACTGTCTTTTATCGATGGCAGTTAAGATATCATTTAGGGCCTTGAGCGTGGCTGAGATGCACCCATGACCAGCTCTGAAACCAGATTGCATAGCGGAGGAGGCGCGGTGAGATTCAAAATGGTCGGTAATCTGTTTGTTAACTTGGCTTTCAAAGACCTTAGAAAGGCAGGGTAGGATAGATATAGGTCTGTAGCAGTTTGGGTCTAGAGTGTCTCCCCCTTGTAAGAGGGGGATGACCGCGGGAGCTTTCCAATATTTGGGAATCTCAGACAATACGAAAGAGAGGTTGAACAGGCTAGTAATATAGGGGTTGCAACAATTTCGGCAGATCATTTTTAGAAAGAGAGGGTCCAGATTGTGTAGCCTGGCTGATTTGTAGGGGTCCAGATTTTGCAGCTATTTCAGAACATCAGCTATCTTGATTTGGGTGAAGGAGAAATGGGGGAGGCTTGGGCGAGATGCTGCAGGGGGTGAAGGGCTGTTGATCGGGGTAGGGGTAGCCAGGTGGAAAGCATGACTAGCTGTACAAAGATGCTTATTGAAATTCTAAATTAAAGTGGATTTCTCGGTGGTGAAAATGTTTCCTAGCCTCAGTGCAGTGGGCAGCTGGGAGGAGGTGCTCTTATTATCCATGGACTTACAGTGTGTCCAATAACTTTTTTGAGTTTGTGCTACAGGATGCAAATTTATGCTTGAAAAAGCTATCTTTAGCTTTCCTAACTGCCTGACTTCCCTGAAAAGTTGCATTTCACGGGGGCTATTTGATGCTAATGCAGTACACCACAGGATATTTTTGTGCTGGTCAAGGGCAGTCAGGTCTGGAGTGAACCAAAGGCTTTTTCTGTTCCTGGTTCTACATTTTTCTAATGGGGCATGCTTATTTAAGATGGTGAGGAAGGCACTTTTAAAGAATAACCAGGCATCCTCTACTGACAGGATGAGGTCAATATCCTTCCAGGATACCCTGGTCAGGTCGATTAGAAAGGCCTGCTCGCTGAAGTGTTTTAGGGAGCATTTAACAGTGTCGTTTGACCGGAGACTCATTATGGATGCAAGCAATGAGGCAGTGATCAGGGCAAGTTGGTTAGGATGATATCTAAGAGGGTGCCCGTGTTTACGGATTTGGGGTTGTACCTGGTGGGCTCATTGATCATTTGTGTGAGATTGAGGGCATCAAGCTTAGATTGTAGGATGGCCGGGGTGCTAAGCATGTCCCAGTTTAGGTCACCTAGCAGCACAAGCTCTGAAGATAGATGGGGGGTAATCAATTCACATATGGTGTCCAGGGCACAGCTGGGGGCAAAGGGTGGTCTGTAGCAAGCGGCAACAGTGAGAGACTTGTGTCTAGAAAGGTGGATTTTTAAAAGTAGAAACTAGAATTGTTTAGGTTCAGACCTGGATAGTAAAGAACTCTGCAGGCTATGTTGTCAGTAGATTGCAACATCGCCCCCTTTGGCAGTTCAATTTAGTCAGAAAATGTTATAGTTAGGGATGGAAATTTCAGGATTTTTGGTGGTCTTCCTAAGCCAGGATTCAGACATGGCTAGGAAATCCGGGTTGTCAGACTGTGCTAAAGCAATGAATAAAACAGACTTAGAGAGGAGGCTTCTAATTTTAACATCCATGAAACCAAGGCTTTTACGGTTACAGAAGTCAACAAATGAGAGCACCTGGGGAGTAGGCATGGAGCTAGAAACTGCAGGGCCTCGATTAACCTCTACATCACCAGAGGGACAGAGGAGGAGTAGGATAAGGATACGGCTAAATGCTATCAGAACTGGTCGTCTAGTACATTCGGAACAGAGAGTAAAAGGAGCAGGTTTCTGGGCACGATAGAATAGACTCAAGGCATAATGTACAGACAAGCAACAACTGTTGGCGCAATTATTAGAAAATGGAAGAAGTTCAAGACGACGGTCAATCACCCTCGGTCTGGGGCTTTTCTGGAGGATGGATGGGGCCATGTATCGCGAGATCTTGTCCAACAACCTCCTTCCCTCAGTAAGCGCATTGAAGATGGGTCGTGGCTGGGTCTTCCAGCATGACAACGACCCAAAACACACAGCCAGGGCAACTAAGGTGTGGCTCCATAAGAAGCATCTCAAGGTCCTGGAGTGGCCTAGCCAGTCTCCAGACCTGAACCCAATAGAAAATCTTTGGAGGGAGCTAAAAGTTCGTATTGCCCAGCGACAGCCCCGAAACCTGAAGGATCTGGAGAAGGTCTGTATGGAGGAGTGGGCCAAAATCCCTGCTGTAATGTGTGCAAACCTGGTCAAGAACTACAGGAAACGTATGATCTCTGTAATTACAAACAAAGGTTTCTGTACCAAATATTAAGTTATTATTTTCTGATGTATCAAATACTTATGTCATGCAATAAAATGGCAATTAATTACTTAAAAATCATACAATGTGATTTTCTGGATTTTTGTTTTAGATTCCGTCTCTCACAGTTGAAGTGTACCTATGATCAAAATTACAGACGTCTACATGATATATAACAAAGTATTGAGATAAAGTTTTGTTATTGACCAAATAGTTATTTTCCACCATAATTTGCAAATAAATTCATTAAAAATCCTACAATGTGATTTTCTGGATTTTATTTCTATTTTGTCTGTCATAGTTGAAGTGTACCTGATGAAAATTACAGGCCTCTCTCATCTTTTTAAGTGGGAGAACTTGCACAATTGGTGGCTGACTAAATACTTTTTTGCCCCACTGTATATATATATTGCATAGCTTTTGCTGTTTTCTTCTGTCTTTTTCTTGGGGTGGGGAATGGAATTAATTGTATTGTTTATTTTTTATTAATTTTTTATCTTCTGCAGGGGGCGGGGCAGTGGGAGGTGTCTCGGATGGTTGAGGGACAGATATTGGGGATCTGTGGGGGATCATGTTTTTTGGCCTGGTGGGAGATCTTGAGCAGGGCATTGACCTTGGATGCACCTGTGTGTCGTTCTGAATGGGAGTCTTTTGGATGACTGGTGTGGTATAGTTGTTGACCGGCGTCACTGCAAGTATATTGTATGTTTCGGATATTCAATAAAAAATGGAATAAAAAAGACTCTTCCTAGAGCTGGCCACCCAGCCAAACTGAGCAATTAGGGGGGAAGAGCCTTGGTCAGGGAGGTAACTAAGAACCCGATAGTTACTCTGACAGTGCTCAAGAGTTCCTCTGTGGAGGTTGGAGAACCTTCCAGAAGGACAACCATCTCTGCAGCACACCACCAATCAGGCCTTTATGGTAGAGTGGCCAGACAGAAGACACTCCTCAGTAAAACAGTCCGCTTGGAGTTTGCCAAAAGGAGCCTAAAGGACTCTCAGACCATGAGAAACAAGATTCTCTCGTCGGATGAAACCTAGATCGAACTCTTTGGCCTGAATGTCAAGCGTCAAGTCTTGAGGAAACCTGACACCATCCCGACAGTGAAGCATGGTGGTGGCAGCATCATCCTGTGGGGATGTTTTTCAGCGGCAGGGACTAGGAGATTAGTCATGACCGAGGGAAAGATGAACGGAGCAAAGTACAGAGATATCCTTGATGAAAACCTGCCCGGAGCACTCAGGACCTCAGACTGGGGCGAAGGTTCACCTTCCAACAGGACAACAGCCCTAAGCACACAGCAAGACAATACAGAAGTGGCTTTGGGACAAGTCTCTAAATGTTCTTAAGTGGCTCAGCCGGAGCTCAGTCTTATACCCAATTGAACATCTAGTAGCGTCATACCCAAGAAGACTTGAGGTTGTAATCGCTGCCAAAGGTGCTTCATTTACATTACATTTACATTTAAGTCATTTAGCAGACGCTCTTATCCAGAGCGACTTACAAATTGGTGCATTCACCTTATGACATCCAGTGGAACAGCCACTTTACAATAGTGCATCTACATATTTTAAGGGGGGAGGGGGTGAGAAGGATTACTTTATCCTATCCTAGGTATTCCTTAAAGAGGTGGGGTTTCAGGTGTCTCCGGAAGGTGGTGATTGACTCCGCTGTCCTGGCGTCGTGAGGGAGTTTGTTCCACCATTGGGGAGCCAGAGCAGCGAACAGTTTTGACTGGGCTGAGCGGGAACTGTACTTCCTCAGTGGTAGGGAGGCGAGCAGGCCAGAGGTGGATGAACGCAGTGCCCTTATTTGGGTGTAGGGCCTGATCAGAGCCTGGAGGTACTGAGGTGCTGTTCCCCTCACAGCTCCGTAGGCAAGCACCATGGTCTTGTAGCGGATGCGAGCTTCAACTGGAAGCCAGTGGAGAGAGCGGAGGAGCGGGGTGACGTGAGAGAACTTGGGAAGGTTGAACACTAGACGGGCTGCGGCGTTCTGGATGAGTTGTAGGGGTTTAATGGCACAGGCAGGGAGCCCAGCCAACAGCGAGTTGCAGTAATCCAGACGGGAGATGACAAGTGCCTGGATTAGGACCTGCGCCGCTTCCTGTGTGAGGCAGGGTCGTACTCTGCGGATGTTGTAGAGCATGAACCTACAGGAACGGGCCACCGCCTTGATGTTAGTTGAGAACGACAGGGTGTTGTCCAGGATCACGCCAAGGTTCTTAGCGCTCTGGGAGGAGGACACAATGGAGTTGTCAACCGTGATGGCGAGATCATGGAACGGGCAGTCCTTTCCCGGGAGGAAGAGCAGCTCCGTCTTGCCGAAGTTCAGCTTGAGGTGGTGATCCGTCATCCACACTGATATGTCTGCCAGACATGCAGAGATGCGATTCGCCACCTGGTCATCAGAAGGGGGAAAGGAGAAGATTAATTGTGTGTCGTCTGCATAGCAATGATAGGAGAGACCATGTGAGGTTATGACAGAGCCAAGTGACTTGGTGTATAGCGAGAATAGGAGAGGGCCTAGAACAGAGCCCTGGGGACACCAGTGGTGAGAGCGCATGGTGAGGAGACAGATTCTCGCCACGCCACCTGGTAGGAGCGACCTGTCAGGTAGGACGCAATCCAAGCGTGGGCCACGCCGGAGATGCCCAACTCGGAGAGGGTGGAGAGGAGGATCTGATGGTTCACAGTATCGAAGGCAGCCGATAGGTCTAGAAGGATGAGAGCAGAGGAGAGAGAGTTAGCTTTAGCGGTGCGGAGCGCCTCCGTGATACAGAGAAGAGCAGTCTCAGTTGAATGACTAGTCTTGAAACCTGACTGATTTGGATCAAGAAGGTCATTCTGAGAGAGATTAGCGGGAGAGCTGACCAAGGACGGCACGTTCAAGAGTTTTGGAGAGAAAAGAAAGAAGGGATACTGGTCTGTAGTTGTTGACATCGGAGGGATCGAGTGTAGGTTTTTTCAGAAGGGGTGCAACTCTCGCTCTCTTGAAGACGGAAGGGACGTAGCCAGCGGTCAGGGATAAGTTGATGAGCGAGGTAAGGTAAGGGAGAAGGTCTCCGGAAATGGTCTGGAGAAGAGAGGAGGGGATAGGGTCAAGCGGGCAGGTTGTTGGGCGGCCGGCCGTCACAAGACGCGAGATTTCATCTGGAGAGAGAGGGGAGAAAGAGGTCAGAGCACAGGGTAGGGCACTGTGAGCAGAACCAGCGGTGTCGTTTGACTTAGCAAACGAGGATCGGATGTCGTCGACCTTCTTTTCAAAATGGTTGACGAAGTCATCTGCAGAGAGAGAGGAGGGGGGGGAGGGGGAGGAGGATTCAGGAGGGAGGAGAAGGTGGCAAAGAGCTTCCTAGGGTTAGAGGCAGATGCTTGGAATTTAGAGTGGTAGAAAGTGGCTTTAGCAGCAGAGACAGAGGAGGAAAATGTAGAGAGGGGTGAGTGAAAGGATGCCAGGTCCGCAGGGAGGCGAGTTTTCCTCCATTTCCGCTCGGCTGCCCGGAGCCCTGTTCTGTGAGCTCGCAATGAGTCGTCAAGCCACGGAGCGGGAGGGGAGGACCGAGCCGGCCTGGAAGATAGGGGACATAGAGAGTCAAAGGATGCAGAAAGGGAGGAGAGGAGGGTTGAGGAGGCAGAATCAGGAGATAGGTTGGAGAAGGTTTGAGCAGAGGGAAGAGATGATAGGATGGAAGAGGAGAGAGTAGCGGGGAGAGAGAGCGAAGGTTGGGACAGCGCGATACCATCCGAGTAGGGGCAGTGTGGGAAGTGTTGGATGAGAGCGAGAGGGAAAAGGATACAAGGTAGTGGTCGGAGACTTGGAGGGGAGTTGCAATGAGGTTAGTGGAAAAACAGCATCTAGTAAAGATGAGGTCGAGCGTATTGCCTGCCTTGTGAGTAGGGGGAAGGTGAGAGGGTGAGGTCAAAAGAGGAGAGGAGTGGAAAGAAGGAGGCAGAGAGGAATGAGTCAAAGGTAGACGTGGGGAGGTTAAAGTCGCCCAGAACTGTGAGAGGTGAGCCGTCCTCAGGAAAGGAGCTTATCAAGGCATCAAGCTCATTGATGAACTCTCCGAGGGGACCTGGAGGGCGATAAATGATAAGGATGTTAAGCTTGAAAGGGCTGGTAACTGTGACAGCATGAAATTCAAAGGAGGCGATAGACAGATGGGTAAGGGGAGAAAGAGAGAATGACCACTTGGGAGAGATAAGGATCCCGATGCCACCACCCCGCTGACCAGAAGCTCTCGGGGTGTGCGAGAACACGTGGGCGGACAAAGAGAGAGCAGTAGGAGTAGCAGTGTTATCTGTGGTGATCCATGTTTCTGTCAGTGCCAAGAAGTCGAGGGACTGGAGGGAGGCATAGGCTGAGATGAACTCTGCCTTGTTGGCTGCAGATCGGCAGTTCCAGAGGCTACCGGAGACCTGGAACTCCACGTGGGTCGTGCGCGCTGGGACCACCAGATTAGGGTGGCAGCGGCCACGCGGTGTGGAGCGTTTGTATGGTCTGTGCAGAGAGGAGAGAACAGGGATAGACAGACACATAGTTGACAGGCTACAGAAGAGGCTACGCTAATGCAAGGAGATTGGAATGACAAGTGGACTACACGTCTCAAATGTTCAGAAAGTTAAGCTTACGTAGCAAGAATCTTATTGACTAAAATGATTAAAATGATACAGTACTGCTGAAGTAGGCTAGCTGGCAGTGGCTGCGTTGTTGACTTTGTAGGCTAGCTGGCAGTGGCTGCGTTGTTGACACTACACTAATCAAGTCGTTCCGTTGAGTGTAATAGTTTCTACAGTGCTGCTATTCGGCGGCTAGCTGGCTAGCTAGCAGTGTTGATTACGTTACGTTGCGTAAAAGAACGACAACAATTATCTTTGATACACAGACGGCTATGTAGCTAGCTATGTAGCTAGCTACGATCAAACAAATCAAACCGTTGTGCTGTAATGAAATGAAATGAAAAATGTGATACTACCTGTGGAGCGAAGCGGAATGCGACCGGGTTGTTGAGTGCGGAAGTTCTATTCAGTAGACGTTGGCTAGCTGTTGGCTAGCTAGCAGTGTCTCCTACGTTAAGGACGACAAATAGCTGGCTAGCTAACCTCAGTAAATTAAGATAATCACTCTAAGACTACACGCTCTAAACTACACAATTATCTTGGATACGAAGACAGCAAAGACAACTATGTAGCTAGCTAACACTACACTAATCAAGTCGTTCAGTTGAGTGTAATAGTTTCTACAGTGCTGCTATTCGGTAGACGGTGGACGTATGCTAGCTGGCTAGCTGCTGGGCAGATAGCAGTGTAGACTACGTTAGGACGACGAAATACAAGTTGCAATAGAAGTGCTGACTGTTTCACTATGTTGTCCTCTTTCTTTTCCTTTTTCTTCTGTCCTTCTTTTGTCCTTATTTTGTCTTCATTTCTTATGTTAACTAGATATTTTTTGTTGTTATTCTTTGTAAGCTAGCTAGCTTCTTCCAGGAGAGTCCCTAGCAACTGCTTAGCAACAAGTAAACAATTCTGCTAGCAATTCAGCTAGCTAAGATAACTGTACAATTTTATGAAAAATAGTTAATTTTTCAAAAGCCTGTCTTTTTGGTCTGTTCCTTGTTTTGTTTCAACAAAGTACTGAGTAAAGGGTCTGAATACTTATGTAAATATGATATTTCAGTACATTTTTGTAATAAATGTGCAAAAATGTCTAAAAACCTGTGCATCTGGACACTGGGTAGAGGAGAAAATTTGAAAGTTGGTGGGTTTACACACATCCAAGAGGAAGGAGTGAAGACAAGGTAAGTCTCGACTCTCAGGAAACTTTGTTTCAAATGAATGAGGAGTGGTAACTGGAATTGTAGTCACTATAATATAGTAGGCCTAGAGAAGGAATCATATGGAGGTCTTGACTCTCTGGGATCTTTGTTTCAAACGGATGAGGGTATATTGAATTGTAGTCACTATATTCAGTCCTAGAAATGCATCATATTTTCTGGATGAGGAGAGGTAAGTGCAAACCAAGACACTATACTGTATGTATGTACGTCTAGAGAAGAAAATACAAAAGGCCAGAGCCATAGACTGTAGATGGCTAATGACAATTTATGGGTCTGACAAAGGCTAGCATGTCATATTGAACATGTATTTACGGCTATAGAGGAATCATAGATGTCTTATTGAACCCTGACCGTGACCCCATGCTGCAAGCTGTTCCACGGTACCTCATAAGTCAGTCAAACTACGATAAAAGACCATGCTGTTACAAGGATTCTCACCAAGTCAGCAGTCTGTAGGCTACATTTCTCTCTCTCTTAGAAAGGACAAACTATAAACATCACATACATAGATAGATGAACCTCTTCTCCCCATCAGAAAGCAGAAATGGTGGAGGCTAGAGGTGGTTGATGTTGATAAACCAGGTTAGATGATGAGGTGTGAGGAGTGGAGGGTGATTTAGGAGTGGATGAGGAGGAAGAGGAAGACAGACAGACAGAGGAGGCAAAGGTGTACACAGGCCTATGGAAGGGGACACACACACAGACAGACAGACAGACAGACAGACAGACAGACAGACAGACAGACAGACAGACAGACAGACAGACAGACAGACAGACAGACAGACAGACAGACAGACAGACAGACAGACAGACAGACAGACAGACAGACAGACAGACAGACAGACAGACAGACAGACAGACAGACACAGACAGACACACACAGACACACAGACACACACACACACACACACACACACACACACACACACACACACACACACACACACACACACACACACACACACACACACACACACACACACACACACACACACACACACACACACCTTCTGTCTGTGGAGCAGAGCAGAGTGCGTTCCTGCTGGGATCTTGAGATAGTGTCCCGCTGTAGATATCTGTCAGTTCGATGAGCCAGAGGACAGAACCAATTACATTAAGAACAAGAATAACAAAGGGTTGAGGAAATAAAAACATTACTATAAAGACACTGTGTGCCACAGAAGGTTTAAAACCTCATTTGAAGAGGAATAATTACAGTAAATTGTTATTTATGAAATCCTCCAGTAGCATGTAACTGAAATGCAGCCGTTGATACAACCCCCCACTACCACCTCAACGTTTTGCATTTAAATTGAAATATTTGTCCATTCATACTTTGCAGATCATGCGACAGCATGGGGTGTACCATTTATCTTTACCTCCCTGAGACTCTCCTTGCCGTTCTGCTTCTCTCTCTCTCTCTCCCTCTCTCTCTCTCTCTGTCGCTCTCTCTCTCTCTTGCTCTCTCTCTCCCCCCATAGCTTATACAGTATCTGCAAAGAATTGTGGGTGGATTTGATTACCAACACAGTGACTCGCTGTGAGAGGCGACAGGAGATGTTATCAAGCATTATCTTAATGTTCCTCTCCTCACTGTGGACCGGGACAGATTAATGATCATTTCAAGTATTATTACAGGTTATTTTCACCTTGGGCAGGACTCAGTAAATCTAAACTATCGATGTGATTGATGCACACTGGCTCAGTTATATGGGGTCTTGCCTGCTTTTTGCAATTATTTTACGTTTGAAAATAGAAAAGTTACACAGTTCCAACTTTATAAAGTTCGCTGACAACACGACAGCAGTAGGCCTGATTACCAACAATGACAAGACGGCCTACAAGGAGGAGGTAGGCACTCTGACGGTGTGGTGCCAGGTAAACAACCTCTCCCTCAACTTCTGCAAAACAAAGGAACTGATTCTGGACTTCAGAAGGAACCCGGTTGGGCACACCCCCATCCTCATCAACCGCCGTGGAGACGGTCAAAAACGTTATGTTCCTCGGTGTACCTATCTCAGAGGAACTGAAATGGTCAAATCACAAGGACATCATGGTGAAGAAGGCACGACAGCGAATCTTATGGAGGCTGAAGAAATTCGGCCTGTTCCCCCCCGAGCCACGGCCCTATCTCCCCGCTTTCATCACTCAGTCGTGGGCAGTACAGGAGCATCATGACAGACTGGCCAACTGCTTCTCCACTCAGACCATCAGGCGGCTGAATAGCCACCACTAGTCAGCTACCTGATCCCCCTGTCCCCTTGCTCTTCCCCCTTTGGACATTTATTATGTCCCCCCCATTCATTTATTATTATTGCTTCATTCACACCTGCACTGTTGGAGCTCAGAGCTGAAGTATTTCACTGTACACTGCTACTACATCTGCAACCCTGTGAATGTGACTAAATAAACATCCATTTGAATCTAATAAAAAGTATAATGATAATGGTGATCTCACTCTCACAGCTGATTCAATGCAATATACATTCATAGTATGATTTACAATGATTTATTTGTGTTTAATTGTTTTGTGACTTGCATCAATCAGATGCCCAGTCCACATGGGCTAATGAGACACTGAATATTTAATACAATAGGTTGTTCTACTATGATTTTGACTGTAAAGTTTCTCCCTGTAGGATGTTCCTTTTCTGTGTATCTGTGGCTTGTTCCACTACATGAAAGATGAAAGGGAAGGAATGAAGAATACAGACTCATGTAGCACGTTCTGTCTCAGCCCTCTGGCTATACCTCTCCTCTCCTACCCATCCGTGTGCAGCGATAGTCAACTTTAATCAACCACTCCGACCGACACATCATCTGAATTAGACACAGTGCACTGCCTCTTTGAAGTTCAACATTGGGTTTCCATCCCGAATTTACCTTCTCATTGACCACTGGTTTTCAGTAACCTCAAGGCGAGATGAAATTCAGAATCCCTGCAGAAAATATCACTGGTATGTGTATTTAGACTGCATGCAGTGGTAACACATTGTGACAGACACACACCCGTACTTAGCAGGCACGCACACTCACATGCGCACACGCACGCACACACGCACACACACACACACACACACACACACACACACACACACACACACACACACACACACACACACACACACACACACACACACACACACACACACACACACACACACACACACACACACACACACACACACACACACACACACACACACACACACACACACCATAGTCCTTCACCATAATGCTCAGAAGATGAAGTTCTGGAAAGGGAGACACTATGAAGCTATAAACTATTTTCCTGCCCGACTCGAGTGCCACTTGCTCCTTGACATGGTGGCATTGGACCATGAATACACTCTTCTTGCTCCAAGGAGATTCAGCACCTTGCAGGCTAGCCTTTCAAACCCCTGCTACTTTGTATTTTGTGATGTTTGAATCATGTTCCCCCAAGCCGCATGTCCACAAGCCTAGAAGGAGAGATCCTTAACAAAAAAAAGCAAAGCGGATGGCATATGTCTGACAACTTCCAATTTCCTTTAAAAATGTGCAACTATTTATAAAGCTTGGGGGCCTCTCTCCTTGGTGCCAGAGACAGAGGCTCCATTTCCCCTGATGGATTGGCTGTCATATCCCCACAGAAAGGTGCTTATTTTACTTTATAGACGCACGTCTCTGCTGTGCTCCTGTCTGCACTATGGAGCCCAGCCCAGCGCACCGCTGCGCCACTGTCATTTTTCTCCCCCCATCGCTACGCTGTCGTTTCCTTCCCCAGTCTCCTAGACATAAACACAAACACGGAGCAACTAGAAGAGAGGGAATATCATTACTTTTCATTTTTTCAACCTTCGTTGTGATGCCGTTGACGTGCCGTGTAGAATAATCATCATTATTCAGTTAGTTATAGAGGGTGATTACAGTACACAGGGGTGCATGTTGTCATGTGTGGATGTTGTGTGGATGGAGGCTGGAAATGGGATGGGTGTGTGTGTGTTTTTGTGTGTAGTGCTATGCAGTGCCTGTAATGTGTGTGTGTGTGTGTATGTGTGTGTGTGTGTGTGTGTGTGTGTGTGTGTGTGTGTGTGTGTGTGTGTGTGTGTGTGTGTGTGTGTGTGTGTGTGTGTGTGTGTGTGTGTGTGTGTGTGTGTGTGTGTGTGTGTGTGTGTGTGTACACGCTCTCACTCGCCTGTGTGTGTGTGTCTGACCTAGTGGACATTGTCTTCCTGGAAAATCTGGTCCCTCCAGCGGGCCTGGTTGTGAGCAGCGGCTTATCAGCTCCGACCAGAGTCCCCCTCTCCCAACCACCTCCATCGCCTCAGAGGACAATAAATTGCACCCAAGCAGTTAATAAGAATGCAAAATATTGTGAGAGAAGCTCGCTCGCTTTGAATTGTCTGCAGGGAAAAGTTTGGCAAAAAAAAAAATAATATATATATATAAATAAAAAAAACTTGTTGTAGCGGCTCTCTACGAGAGGAGACATCACATGTCCCCGCACCAGTGAACCAGCCAGCCAGGCAGTCTACGGTTCGACTGTCGACCCACGTCTCATGATGAACAATGCAGGTAGTTCCCTCCCTCCTCCCCTCCTCCCCCCACACACAGTAGCAAAACAAACATTTATTTCCATGGCATTACACTTCCTAGTGTAATGCCATGGAAATAAATGTTTGTTTGTCATGGGTGCATATTGAATTCTCTACAACTGCGTGACTTGCTGAAGTCTGTATGGAGAGAAGGAAGGTAATTACATATTGAATGTTCTTTTTGTTCAGTCAGCTCCTGGAGGAGAAAATCCATCTGTTGCGCGCACTGCAGAGATTGTGTCGAGTGTGTGTGTGTGTGTGTGTGTGTGTGTGTGTGTGTGTGTGTGTGTGTGTGTGTGTGTGTGTGTGTGTGTGTGTGTGTGTGTGTGTGTGTGTGTGTGTGTGTGTGTGTGTGTGTGTGTGTGTGTGTGTGTGTGTGTGTGTGTGTGTGTGTGTGTGTGTGTGTGTGCATAAAACTCATGTTTCCTCCAGCCCCTCAAACACGCACAACACCAACCATTTACAGCAATATCAAAAGGTAGTTTCTGCCAGATATCTGTCCCAAGTTAATACACACATCATACATTTCTGTTCCACATGTTCTGTGAAATAAGAGAAAGTCTGCATACTTGGGCTTTAGTCTGAACATCGAATTGCCAGTCTGCAAAAGAGCAGGTAGTTAATCTTGCTCAAACTAATCTCAGCACACAGAACCAAATCTCAGGTGTGTTCTGGCCAGCTACTCGGTTTTGATAAAACTGTCACAAGAAACTAGGCCAAAATGATCACGCATTAGCCCACTCCACATTTGTTTTATGCTTCTAGTAATTTCATTTGGCTGTTCAAGCACTTCGTTGGAGAATGTCTCATGGGTTTTGTTGCTCTAATAGCATTGTATGATCAGTCAACTGGGCCCATTCTATTTGAATATACAATAACCTCTCCCTTTGTAATGGAGAGACATCTGCTACCGTAGTGGTTCAGTTTCTCACTGTGGATTAATCCTAACTCTCCTAACACAGTTACTCTATCAGTAGGTAGCTCCCTCTCACTCCTCCCCCTCCATCCCTCAGCCCTACAATCCTCCCCACGAACCATCTCTCCCTGACACTCTCAACGTTGTACCTCCAAATCTGTGTCTGCTGTGCCTGGGATTGTTCTCAGATGTAAGATCCCCTGCTTCAGCTTGTGGGATTAGGGCTGGTAATGCACTTGCTTGGCAAGGCACTAGCAGGGCTCTAGCTGTATGTGGACTAGCCTAGCTAGCGCCCTATGCTAATCAGCTAGGCAGGGGTTTTAGCTGTGGACTAGCCAAGCGCTCTACACTAAGCGTCTGTCTGGTGCTCTGCTTCACCCATTGCTGAGCCAGAGACCAGGGTGGAGGGCCTCTAGCAGAGGGAGACAAGCCCCAAAGAGGTGAGTCCACCATGGGGAGGCTGGCCAAGTATCACTCTACTATGACCTCCACCACCACCTTCACTTTTCTTACAGTAGCTCTGCTATGACTATTGTATTTTGTCCTTGTGGAGTCAGAAGAGCGATGTCATAGACCTTTAATCCTAAGCCATTTTCTTCCTCACTCTAGATTTGTCCTGAAATCAAAGAACCAGACTGACTTGCACGTGTGTTCTTGAGAAAGCCAGGGAGCTTACCTTACCGCAAAAAGAACACATTGTGACACCATCCACATCCAGACAGCCCACTTTCTGAGTGTCAAAGTTGCTCTGCGTAATGTTCAATGTTCCTAATATTCATATTCATTTGCTCCTCATTATGTCTTTCCCATGTCAGTGATTACCCTCAGACAGACAGCACACTGCGGCCGCTCACTACAGAATACATCATCAACAATTTACACGTCATTAGCTTTGTTTTGATCATATTTGTTTGACGAAATGTCTCCCTGCGTCGTGGAGAGATCGGAGCGGCCGGCTTATTTACCACATTTAGAGAGACGGGGAACGGCAAACTGTGGTGCGTTTGGTTAATTAATTGCTGTGCCTCGAAGGAGGGAGAGTTTCGAAGAGGTGTGTGTGAACATCCATCCGTGTGTGTGTGTCCGTTTGTGTGTGTGTGCAGTCAGGTGTGTCTGTTGAATTCAGTGTGTGTTTATTGGTTTATTCATCTCTGCCAGGCCAGTCAGCTGATAGGACGCAGGCGATTTAATTAGTGTATATGAGCTGCTGTCCACTCATCCAAATGCAAACTCCCTGTGGAGGACATGCATCTAACTCTGTCAGCTACAAGGGTAAATGTGTGTGTGTGTGCGTGTGCGTGTGTGTGTGCTAGATGCGTGTGCATGTGTGTTTGTGCACGCACCCGTGTGTGTCTGTTGAAGGCACCACTGAGGTGCTACTCTCCCTGCTTTCCTGCAGAGGGCAGTGATGAGACAACACCAACAGCAGAGGGGCTCAAGTCAAACAGTATACAGCAGAGCAAACTCTTAATAATAACAACAGACAGATAACCTCACAAGAACACTGCAATTACATGAATACAGTTATGTTCTCATTCAATATTAGCAAGAAACCGTTTTTAATAGTCAAAGGAAATCTTATCTAGGCAATTGGCAATCACTGTTTCAGTTCAAGGCATTTTCTCCTAAAGAACCTCTGAACCGAAGCTATATACAGTACTGTGGGAAAGTATTCAGACCACTTGACTTTTTCCACATTTTGTTATGCTACAGCCTTATTCTAAAGTTGATTAAATATATATTTTTCTCATCAATCTACACACAATAACCCATAATCACAAAGCAAAAACAGGTTTTTAGAAATGTTTGGAAGTGTATTACAAATATAAACTTAAAAACCACATTATATACTGTAAGTATTCAGACCCTTTACTCAGTACTTTGTTGAAGCACCTTTGGCAGCGATTACAGCCTTGAGTCTTCTTGGTTATGATGCTACAAGCTTGGCACACCTGTATTTGGGGAGTTTCTCTCATTCTTCTCTGCAGATCCTCTCAAGCTCTGTCAGGTTGGATGGGGAGCTGCACAGCTATTTTCAGGTCTCTCCAGAGATGCTCCATCGGGTTCAAGTCCAGGCTCTGGCTGGGCCACTCAAGGACATTCAGAGACTTGTCCCGAAGCCTCTGTCATGCAGGTGAAAGAGGACCCAAAAGCGACTTAACAGAAACAGAGTTTATTTATGTCCAAACAGGGAATAACAGAAATCCTCTAGTCTGTAGAGGGGAATAACTGGAGAAGCGGCCACAGACTGCAGGTCGCTCCGGGTAGGCGCAGGCCGTAGTGGACCGAGACACCTGCTCACACGCAGCATCTGATGAAGGCAAAAAACACGACAGGACAGGGCGAAACACAATCACAGCATGGTGAATACAAAACAAGGAACCGACGGGACAGGAACGGAACACAAAGGAATAAATAGGGACTCTAATCAGGGGAAAGGATCGGGAACAGGTGTGGGAAGACTAAATGATGATTAGGGGAATAGGAACAGCTGGGAGCAGGAACGGAACGATAGAGAGAAGAGAGAGCGAGAGAGTGAGGGGGAGGGGGAGAGAGAGGGATAGAAAGAGGGAAAGAACCCAATAAGACCAGCAGAGGGAAACGAACAGCATGGGGAGCACAGGGACAAGACATGATAATAAATGACAAACATGACAGTACCCCCCACTCACCGAGCGCTCCTGGCGCACTCGAGGAGGAATCCTGGCGGCAACGGAGGAAATCATCGATGAGTGAACGGTCCAGCACGTCCCGAGACGGAACCCAACTCCTCTCCTCAGGACCGTAACCCTCCCAATCCACTAGGTATTGGTGACCCCGTCCCCGAGAACGCATGTCCATGATCTTATGTACCTTGTAAATAGGTGCGCTCTCGACAAGGACGGGAGGGGGGAGGAAGACGAACGGGGGTGCGAAGAAAGGGCTTAACACAGGAGACATGGAAGACAGGATGGACGCGACGAAGATGTCGCGGAAGAAGCAGTCGCACAGCGACAGGATTGACGACCTGGGAGACACGGAACGGACCAATGAACCCCGGAGTCAACTTACGAGAAGCTGTCGTAAGAGGAAGGTTGCGAGTGGAAAGCCACACTCTCTGGCCGCAACAATACCTTGGACTCTTAATCCTGCGTTTATTGGCGGCTCTCACCGTCTGTGCCCTGTAACGGCAAAGTGCAGACCTCACCCTCCTCCAGGTGCGCTCACAACGTTGGACAAACGCTGAGCGGAGGGAACGCTGGACTCGGCAAGCTGGGATGAGAACAGAGGAGGCTGGTAACCCAGACTACTCTGAAACGGAGATAACCCGGTAGCAGACGAAGGAAGCGAATTGTGAGCGTATTCTGCCCAGGGAGCTTCTGCCCAAGACGCAGGGTTTCTGAAAGAAAGGCTGCGTAGTATGCGACCAATCGTCTGATTGGCCCTCTGCTTGACCGTTAGACTGGGGATGAAACCCGGAAGAGAGACTGACGGACGCACCAATCAAACGACAGAACTCCCTCCAAAACTGTGACGTGAATTGCGGGCCTCTGTCTGAAACGGCGTCTAACGGGAGGCCATGAATTCTGAATACATTCTCAATAATGATTTGTGCCGTCTCCTTAGCGGAAGGAAGTTTAGCGAGGGGAATGAAATGTGCCGCCTTAGAGAACCTATCGACAACCGTCAGAATCACAGTCTTCCCCGCAGACAAAGGCAGACCGGTAATGAAGTCTAAGGCAATGTGAGACCATGGTCGAGAAGGAATGGGGAGCGGTCTGAGACGACCGGCAGGAGGAGAGTTACCCGACTTAGTCTGCGCGCAGTCCGAACAAGCAGCCACGAAACGGCGCGTGTCACGCTCCTGAGTCGGCCACCAAAAGCGCTGGCGAATAGACGCAAGAGTGCCTCGAACACCGGGATGACCAGCTAACTTGGCAGAGTGAGCCCACTGAAGAACAGCCAGACGAGTGGAAACAGGAACGAAAAGGAGGTTACTAGGACAAGCGCGCGGCGACGCAGTGTGCGTGAGTGCTTGCTTAACCTGTCTTTCAATTCCCCAGACTGTTAACCCGACAACACGCCCATAAGGAAGAATCCCCTCGGGATCAGTAGAAGCCACAGAAGAACTAAACAGACGGGATAAGGCATCAGGCTTGGTGTTCTTGCTACCCGGACGGTAAGAAATCACAAACTCGAAACGAGCGAAAAACAACGCCCAACGAGCTTGACGGGCATTAAGTCGTTTGGCAGAACGGATGTACTCAAGGTTCTTATGGTCTGTCCAAACGACAAAAGGAACGGTCGCCCCTCCAACCACTGTCGCCATTCGCCTAGGGCTAAGCGGATGGCGAGCAGTTCACGGTTACCCACATCATAGTTGCGCTCAGATGGCGACAGGCGATGAGAAAAATAAGCGCAAGGATGAACCTTATCGTCAGACTGGAAGCGCTGGGATAGAATGGCTCCCACGCCTACCTCTGAAGCGTCAACCTCGACAATGAATTGTCTAGTGACGTCAGGAGTAACGAGGATAGGAGCGGACGTAAAACGTTCTTTTAGAAGATCAAAAGCTCCCTGGGCGGAACCGGACCACTTAAAACACGTCTTGACAGAAGTAAGAGCTGTGAGAGGGGCAGCAACAATGAAACGCCGATAGAAATTAGCGAAACCTAAAAAGCGCTGCAACTCGACACGTGACCTTGGAACGGGCCAATCACTGACAGCTTGGACCTTAGCGGAATCCATCTGAATGCCTTCAGCGGAAATAACGGAACCGAGAAAAGTAACGGAGGAGACATGAAAAGAGCACTTCTCAGCCTTTACGTAGAGACAATTCTCTAAAAGGCGCTGTAGAACACGTCGAACGTGCTGAACATGAATCTCGAGTGACGGAGAAAAAATCAGGATATCGTCAAGATAGACAAAAACAAAAATGTTCAGCATGTCTCTCAGAACATCATTAACTAATGCCTGAAAACAGCTGGCGCATTGGCGAGACCGAACGGCAGAACCCGGTACTCAAAATGCCCTAACGGAGTGTTAAACGCCGTTTTCCACTCGTCCCCCCTCTCTGATGCGCACGAGATGGTAAGCGTTACGAAGGTCCAACTTAGTAAAGCACCTGGCTCCCTGCAGAATCTCGAAGGCTGATGACATAAGGGGAAGCGGATAACGATTCTTAACCGTTATGTCATTCAGCCCTCGATAATCCACGCAGGGGCGCAGAGTACCGTCCTTCTTCTTAACAAAGAACCCCGCCCGGCCGGAGAAGAAGAAGGCACTATGGTACCGATCAAGAGACACAGACAAATAATCCTCGAGAGCCTTACGTTCGGGAGCCGACAGAGAGTATAGTCTACCTCGAGGAGGAGTGGTCCCCGGAAGGAGATCAATACTACAATCATACGACCGGTGAGGAGGAAGGGAGTTGGCTCGGGACCGACTGAAGACCGTGCGCAGATCATGATATTCCTCCGGCACTCCTGTCAAATCGCCAGGTTCCTCCTGAGAAGTAGGGACAGAAGAAACGGGAGGGATGGCAGACATTAAACACTTCACATGACAAGAAACGTTCCAGGATAGGATAGAATTACTAGACCAATTAATAGAAGGATTATGACATACTAGCCAGGGATGACCCAAAACAACAGGTGTAAACGGTGAACGGAAAATCAAAAAGAAATAGTCTCACTGTGGTTACCAGATACTGTGAGAGTTAAAGGTAGTGTCTCAAACTTGATACTGGGAAGATGACTACCATCTAAGGCAAACATGGGCGTAGGCCTGTCTAACGGTCTGAAAGGAATGTTATGTTTCCGAACCCATGCTTCGTCCATGAAACAACCCTCAGCCCCAGAGTCAATCAAGGCACTGCATGTAGCACCCGAACCGGTCCAGCGTAGATGGACCGACATAGTAGTACAAGATCTAGATGAAGGGACCTGAGTAGTAGCGCTCACCAGTAGCCCTCCGCTACTGATGGGCTCTGGCCTCTTACTGGACATGAATTAACAAAATGTCCAGCAACTCCGCAATAGAGGCACAGGCGGTTGGTGATCCTCCGTTCCCTCTCCTTAGTCGAGATGCGAATCCCTCCCAGCTGCATGGGCTCAGTCTCAAAGCCAGAGGAGGGAGATGGTTGCGATGCGGAGCAGGGAAACACCGTTGATGCGAGCTCTCTTCCACGAGCCCGGTGACGAAGATCTACCCCGTCGTTCTATGCGGATGGCGAGAGCAATCAAAGAGTCCACATCTGATGGAACCTCCCGGGAGAGAATCTCATCCTTAACCACTGCGTGGAGTCCCTCCAGAAAACGAGCGAGCAGCGCCGGCTGTTCCACTCACTAGAGGCAGCAAGAGTGCGAAACTCAATAGAATAATCCGTTATGGACCGTTCACCTTGGCATAAGGAAGCCAGGGCCCTAGAAGCCTCCCTACCAAAAACTGAACGGTCAAAAACCCGAATCATCTCCTCTTTAAAGTTCTGGAACTTGTTAGAGCAATCAGCCCTTGTCTCCCAGATAGCTGTGCCCCATTCTCGAGCCCGGCCAGTAAGGAGTGAAATGACGTAAGCAACCCGAGCTCTCTCTCTAGAGTATGTGTTGGGTTGGAGAGAGAACACAATCTCACACTGCGTGAGAAAGGAGCGGCACTCAGTGGGCTGCCCGGAGTAGCAAGGTGGGTTATTAACCCTAGGTTCTGGAGACTCGGCAGGCCAGGAAGTAACAGGTGGCACGAGACGAGACTCTGGAACTGTCCAGAGAGGTCGGAAACCTGAGCGGCCAGGTTCTCCACGGCATGGCGAGCAGCAGACAATTCCTGCTCGTGTCTGCCGAGCATGGCTCCTGGATCTCGACGGCAGTGTAACGAGCGTCTGAAGTCGCTGGGTCCATTCCTTGGTCGGTTCCTTCTGTCATGCAGGTGAAAGAGGACCCAAAAGCGACTTAACAGAAACAGAGTTTATTTATGTCCAAACAGGGAATAACAGAAATCCTCTAGTCTGTAGAGGGGAATAACTGGAGAAGCGGCCACAGACTGCAGGTCGCTTCGGGTAGGCGCAGGCCGTAGTGGACCGAGACACCTGCTCACACGCAGCATCTGATGAAGGCAAAAACACGACAGGACAGGGCGAAACACAATCACAGCATGGTGAATACAAAACAAGGAACCGACGGGACAGGAACGGAACACAAAGGAATAAATAGGGACTCTAATCAGGGGAAAGGATCGGGAACAGGTGTGGGAAGACTAAATGATGATTAGGGGAATAGGAACAGCTGGGAGCAGGAACGGAACGATAGAGAGAAGAGAGAGCGAGAGAGTGAGAGGGGGAGGGGGAGAGAGAGGGATAGAAAGAGGGAAAGAACCCAATAAGACCAGCAGAGGGAAACGAACAGCATGGGGAGCACAGGGACAAGACATGATAATAAATGACAAACATGACAGCCACTCCTGTGTTGTCTTGGCTGTGTGCTTAGGGTCGTTGTCCTGTTGAAAGGTGAATCTTCATCCCAGTCTGAGGTCCTGAGCGCTCTGGAGCAGGTTTTCATCAAGGATCTCTCTGTACTTTGCTCCGTTCTTCTTTCCCTCGATCCTGACTAGTCTCCCAGTCCCTGCCGCTGAAACTCATCCCCACAGCATGATGCTGCCACCATCATGCTTCACCGTAGGGATGGTGCCAGGTTTCCTCCAGACGTAATGCTTGGCATTCAGGCCAAACTGTTCAATCTTGGTTTCATCAGACCAGAGAATCTTGTTTCTCATGGTCTGAGAGTCCTTTAGATGCCTTTTGGCAAGCACCAAGCGGGCTGTCAAGTGCCTTTTACTGAGGAGTTGCTTCCATCTGGCCAATCTACCATAAAGGCCTGATTGGTGGAGTGCTGCAGAGATGCTTGTCCTTCTGGAAGTTTCTCCCATCTCCACAGAGGAACTCTAGAGCTCTATCAGAGTGACCATCGGATTCTTGGTCACCTCCCTGACCAAGGCCCTTCTCCCTCGATTGCTCAGTTTGGCTGGGCGGCCAGCTCTAGGAAGAGTCTTGGTGGTTCCAAACTTCTTCCATTTAAGAATGATGGAGGCCACTGTGTTCTTGGGAACCTTCAATGCTGCAGAATGTTTCTGTTACCCTTCCCCAGATCTGTGCCTCGACACAATCCTAGCTCGGAGCTATATGGACAATTACTTCGACCACACGGTTTTCCCTCTGACATACACTGTCAACTGTGGGACCATATATAGACAGGTGTGTACCTTTCCATATCGTGTCCAAACAATTGAATTTACCTGTAACGGCGTTCGTCTGTTGAAGGAAGAGAGTCGGACCGAAATGCAGCGTGTTTGTTACTCATGATTACTCATGAACGAAAACGAAACAATACATGAAATAACTCAATACAAAAACAACAAACGGAACGAGAAACCTAATTACAGCCATTCTGGTGACACTACACAAAGACAGGAACAATCACCCACGAAATACACAGTGAAACTCAGGCTACCTAAATACGGTTCCCAATCAGAGACAACGAGAATCACCTGTCTCTGATTGAGAATCGCCTCAGGCAGCCAAGCCTATACAACACCCATAATCAGCCGCGATCCCAAAATCTACAAACCCCAATACGAAAATACAATAACAAAAACCCATGTCACACCCTGGCCTGACCAAATATATAACGAAAACACAAAATACAATGACCAAGGCGTGACATTACCACAGGTGTACTCCAATCAAGTTGTAGAAGTATCTCACGGACGATCAATGGAAACAGGATGCAACTGACCTCAATTTCAAGTCTCAAGCAAAGGGCTTGTTTTCGCTTTGTCATTATGGGATATTGTGTGTAGATTGCTGAGGATTTAAAAAAATCCATGTTAGAATAAGGCTGTAATGTAATAAAATGTGGAAAAAGTCAAGGGGTCTGAATACTTTTCAAAGTAACTGTTTATGGCAGTGTTGTGGTCAGTTCCCTCTGGCTCCGGCCCCGGCTCACTTCCCACCCAGCAATCAGTTAATTGCCAGCGTCCATAAAGCTGCATATTAGCAAAGTGTAAGGACAGGGTCCTTAGGCTGGCAGTAGTGTGTATGTGATTCCTCACGCTGGCATGAGGCACAGAGTCAGGCCCGGGATTAAAGCCCTGGGGGCCATGCTGTGCCTTACTCTCTGCAGCAGCACCGTCCATCCTAACCGCTGGCACACACACACACACACACACACACACACACACACACACACACACACACACACACACACACACACACACACACACACACACACACACACACACACACACACACACACACACACACACACACACACACACACACACACACACACACACACACACACACACCACTCCCAGCCCATATTACTGAGATCAGATTCAGCTACTATTGGTGAGATTAAATTAGGGAATGAACCCATATATCTAAACCCTGTCTAAACTGTCTACTAAGAAACATTATATATATGTATATAATGGGGGAATATAAATATACATATATATTTACATGTATTTATTCCCCTTATTTTTGGCACTAAACAGTCTCCATATGTACTTCCATTCTTTTCAACAAGTACCTATGTGCATCCTAGAGCAAAACAACCAACATGATCGTTTTCACAAGTCTCTTCTTCCCATTTAGAGTTTGTAGGCCAATCCATTCGGACGCTACAGATGATTTTGTGAGAAGACCAATTTTCGGGACGATGGTCTAACAAACACCGCTCCAGCTCTGTCACCTTTCACCACAGATGCGGAAGTGCGACGTAGGCAGATGCAGTGGATTGAGATGCAAAAAACAGATATCTCTAACTTAAACTGGATTTGTATGGTGTTTTTTTAATGCTAATTCGATTTCAGCGAGGGTGCAGACATCGACCTTAGTTAAGGACTGCCATTGGTTTTTTAATGATGCTGGCTCTTTTGGAGCAAAAAATATATATTTTTAAATTAATGTAAACAATTCAGCTTAAAGTGTGTGTGTGTCTGTGTGTGTTTCTCAAGGCTACTATTATGATGCTACCGTTTCAAGCCTCATACATCATTATATATATTTGTTTCATCTTAACAAGGAGAGAGGAGAGAGGAAAAAGAGACATATCCCTAATTCTTCCTCCTCCTTCCTCCTCCTGCCACCTCCCTCCTAGCCCTTCCTCCTCCTTCCTCCTCCTGCCTCCATCATAACCCTTCCTCCTCCTTCCTCCTCCTGCCACCTCCCTCCTAGCCCTTCCTCCTCCTTCCTCCTCCTGCCTCCATCATAACCCTTCCTCCTCCTTCCTCCTCCTGCCACCTCCCTCCTAGCCCTTCCTCCTCCTTCCTCCTCCTGCCTCCTTCATAACCCTTCCTCCTCCTTACTCCTCCTGCGTCCTCCTTTCTAACAGACAGGTATATTACCTGCATGTTTTTCAGCCGCTCTCCCCGGCTTAGTTCTTATCTCAGATGACATAGCCAGCTCCTCTGCCCCGGTTGGTGACTTATGATCCTTCTAGAAATGAAATGCACACCACCTATCTGGGGGATATCAGCTATTACTCAATCCAGACCCAGGGAGGGCTTGAGGCTTGGGTGGCCGCAGGTCTCAGCTCTGGTGCCCCGATTTAGGAGATCAGCGAACACTGTACACCCCACAGTAAATTACAGAGCCGGGTTGGAGCGGATGTGACCTCAAGCGGCTAAGTTGTCCACTGGTGGAAGAGGAGAGGTGGGGGAAAACAGACTGAATATCAAAGGAGTGGGAGAGAAACAAAGAGAGGGAAAGAGAATCCTTGGAGGCTATTTCAACACTTTTGTTCAATTTATCTCCCTTCCCCGTCCTCCCCCCTCTACCCAACATGCCTGCAGGTGGAGAACAGACTTTCACTGAGCAGTTTGGATTTTAATAATTCCTCCTTTCCTCTAGAAAGTAAAAAAATATATATATATTAAAGCAAAATGAGCCGAGATCAGAGAAAGGGATTATGGCAGAGTGGGGAATCAAAGTTCCTCCGCATGCTGCTGTTTCTCCCCCTGGTTGTGGCCGCCAGCGTGAAGGGAATCAGTCAGTGCCGTGCTGTGTATGGCACAGTGTGCGTGTGTGTGCTGTGCTGTGGAAAGGAAGACTTCTCCCAGTGAGGGCTGCATGGGCTCAAATAGCTTCTTCTACAGAGAAGTGACTCCTAAGGAGATAATCCAGACAAAACTACAGGCACCCCTGTGATGTCACCAGCAGTAATGTTCCCTGTCATTTTTTTCGGTACTGAGCAAATTTCAGGTCTGCTGAGCGCAAACTTGAACGTTGTGAAAATGATGTGCAAATTCCAGCGCACGTTTACTGTGAACACTGAGGATGTACCCGCTTTAAGTTACAGTTTTAATAGTGGCCAAGTAGGCTACTGTGGCTATTTGATCATAATGTGGGCATATCAGAGTGGCCTACCATTAAAAAAATGGAGAAAATGCATTCCATAACATTAAAACATTTACATATCTGTTCTATCATTCAGTGTACAGTGGCAGTCAATATGTGATGTTCAATGTAGGCCTGCATTCCATGAGTCTTTTGAAAAAAACATGCAGGGCTTGACATTAACCTGTTAATCCACTTGTTCTTCTTCTTTGCAAAGAAAATGAATTTACTGAGCAACAATGTAAACATACATGCTTCCAAACAAGCTATTGCCAATGGATTGATGATCATATTATGAGCAACAAGATCTGCTCTTTTAGTCTGCAAACAGTGTCAGTGGAGGAGGTGTTAAACCTATTGAAGTCATTACCTGATGGTAAATATACAGGTTATAGTCTTATGGACAATTTTTTGCTTCGCTGTGCTGCTCCCCAGATTGCAGTTCCCCTGTGATACATATTTAATTGGTCACTGGAAAAGGGGATGTTTGCAAATGTATGGAAGCATGCGAAACTGTGTCCTATTCCAAAAGACTGCAAAGAACCCATTACTCCTGCCAAATGTCGAACAATTTGTCTACTCCCTACACTCAGTAAGATATTGGAGGGTATTGTGAGTAGACAAATATGGGAGTACATGGAAAAGAAGGATCTGATTACAGCCAATCAGCATGCTTATCGCAAAAAACATTCCACTACCACTGCATTGGTAGACATGACTGGCCAGTGGCTCAATGCTATGGATAATGGCAAGTTTGTGGGTGTACTAATTTTAGATTTCAGGGCAGCATTTGATTTAGTGGATCATGAAATAATTGACAAAATTAATGCATTATGGTTTTAAGGAGGTAGCATTGAATTGGGTACAGTCATATCTAATTGACAGGAAACAGTCCACCTATATCAATGGTTCATTTTCTTCTCCTCATGTGTTAAACTGTGGAATACCGCAGGGCAGCTGCCTTGGGCCACTTCTCTATTTAATATATACCAACGACCTTCCCTATGTCTTAGCTGAAACTCAAGTTACTATATTTGCAGATGATACTACAATTTATGCAGCAAGACAACCGGTTCAACAGGTACAGCAAGCTTTACAAAGAGATTTGGAGAATATTAGGGACTGGGTTTGCCAAAACAAACTTGTTTTAAACACCAAGAAAACCAAAGTTATGTTGGTCTGTTCCACTAGGAAAATGTCAAAACAGCATGGGATACAATTAAGTATGGGAGGAGTACAAATTGAAGAAGTGGCAGAAACCAAACTATTGGTCATCTCAAATAACTAATCTACGTTAAAAAAAATATTAAAACAGCCTGCATAATCAGAAGGATAGCTAAATATTTACCAGGAACAATTCAGCAAATAACACAAGCATTAATTGAGAGTCAGATGAACTACTGTTCTGTGGTCTGGGGAAATGCATCATCAAGTGAAGTTAGGAGGCTGCAGAATGCACAGAACAAAGCAGCAAGGATTGTTTTAAAGGGGAGATATGGTTCTTCTGTTGCAGTCATGCGTAATGTTCTTGGTTGGTCATCAATCGACAAGATAATTGAAAAAAACATGCTTATTTTATTTCATAATATACATCATTTAAAAAGGCCAAGTTCTATTCACAACGGTATTCAGTTGGTAAGAGACAGACATTCAGTAAACACTAGGAATTGTAACGGCGTTCGTCTGTTGAAAGAAGAGAGTCGGACCGAAATGCAGCGTGTTGGTTACTCATGACTTTAATGAAAGAACGCGGTACATGAAATAACTGAAACTAAATACAAAAACAACAGAACGTGAAACTAATTACAGCCAATCTGGTGACTACAACACAGAGACAGGTACAAACACCCACGAAATACAAAGCGAAACTATGGCTCCCTAAATACGGTTCCCAATCAGAGACAACGAGGATCACCTGACTCTGATTGAGAATCGCCTCAGGCAGCCAAGCCTATAAAACACCCCTAATTAGCCGCGATCCCAAATACTACAAACCCCAATACGAAAACAACATATAAACCCATGTCACACCCTGGCCTACCCAAACTTATAACAAAAACACAAAATACAATGACCAAGGCGTGACAGGAATAGATTGTCCACCATCTATGCATTGTCCAGACAGAATAGAGAAATAGGCAAAATAACATTTTTATTTAGAGCAATAAAGAAATGGAATAAATTAACTGAGCAAACCAGAAAACTTTCAATATATAAATTGAAACATTATTTTAAAATTATTTAAATATAATACATAGAAATGTTGTGGGACTATAGTAGATGAAGAATCAATCTTTTTTTAGATTGAGTATTTATTGGGTCATTATGTATGTTTGTAATAGTGTGTTATATGTGGAAATGTGTTCGTATTATAAATTGTATTTTAATGACTCTTGGAAGATTAGTCCAAATGGGGACTAAAAGAGATCCAAATCAAATCAAATCTTCAGACAAAGAAGTGACTGGAAATGTTGTTGTGGTGTTTGATGCAAGAAAACAGTTTACAAAATAAAATGCATTATTATTCCCATACCATTATTACAGAGAATCAGACAAACTATGCTACCCTCTGCCTATTGGCCACTTAGCTTGTTCAAGCATGTCTCAAAATACAACACTCCCAAAACAAGCACATCTACTCATGACCGCTCATGCTGTAAACACAGTCCAGTTCAAAGTAAATGGCACAGATCCATATATGGCAATGGTCTATTTGCATATAGGCCTAATGCAGCTGGAATTGTTTATGTCGCACCGGTCTGTGTAGAGTATGGGCTAAGTCATGTGTCTCAATGCAATAAAATCCTACTCTGATGCATTCTGCTTACAACAAAATGTCTTGCATAGTTTGTTTTGTTTCTGTAAAATTGCATTGAAAGTGGCTAATATTGCGTTGATTCGATCAGAATTGGCACTGTAAAGGGAAACATTGATAGTGTTAACAGGGAAAATCTCTAAGTGGTCACCAACCTTTTCTGAGTCCACATTACTTTCTGAGTCAAAATGCAAGCCAAGATCTATTGCTCAGATTCTTTTTTAACATGGCTTTAAAAAATGTAAGCCTATGCAATGTAGCAATGAGGTTTTTGCAGTAAGCTATAGGCCCAATACATAAATCATTGTCATGCAGGTGAAAGAGGACCCAAAAGCGACTTGGCGAAAACAGAGTCTTTAATCCAGTAAAGTAAATACAAACAAAAAACACAACTTTCACTCGAAATGACGAGGACAAACTGGAGACTCGATCTTGAACAGCAGGTGAACAGCAGGTTGCCTCGGGAAGGCACTTGAACCAGACAGACTCAGACACCTGCTCACCACGCAGCATCTGAGGAAAACACGACACGACAGGGCGATACACAAACACAGCACGGTGAATTCTAGACAAGGAACCGACAGGACAGGAACGGAACACAAAGGAAGAAATAGGGACTCTAATCAGGGGAAAGGATCGGGAACAGGTGTGGGAAGACTAAATGATTGATTAGGGAATAGGAACAGCTGGGAGCAGGAACGGAACGATAGAGAGAAGAGAGAGCGAGAGAGTGAGAGAGGGAGGGGGAGAGAGAGGGATAGAAAGAGGGAAAGAACCTAATAAGACCAGCAGAGGGAAACGAATAGAATGGGAAGCACAGGGACAAGACAAGATAATAAATGACAAAACATGACAGTACCCCCCACTCACCGAGCGCCTCCTGGCGCACTCGAGGAGGAATCCTGGCGGCAACGGAGGAAATCATCAATGAGTGAACGGTCCAGCACGTCCCGAGACGGAACCCAACTCCTCTCCTCAGGACCGTAACCCTCCCAATCCACTAAGTATTGGTGACCCCGTCCCGAGAACGCATGTCCATGATCTTATGTACCTTGTAAATAGGTGCGCTCGACAAGGACGGGAGGGGGAGGGAAGACGAACGGGGTGCGAAGAAAGGGCTTGACACAGGAGACATGGAAGACAGGATGGACGCGACGAAGATGTCGCGGAAGAAGCAGTCGCACAGCGACAGGATTGACGACCTGGGAGACACGGAACGGACCAATGAACCGCGGAGTCAACTTACGAGAAGCTGTCGTAAGAGGAAGGTTGCGAGTGGAAAGCCACACTCTCTGGCCGCAACAATACCTTGGACTCTTAATCCTGCGTTTATTGGCGGCTCTCACAGTCTGTGCCCTGTAACGGCAAAGTGCAGACCTCACCCTCCTCCAGGTGCGCTCACAACGTTGGACAAACGCTTGAGCGGAGGGAACGCTGGACTCGGCAAGCTGGGATGAGAACAGAGGAGGCTGGTAACCCAGACTACTCTGAAACGGAGATAACCCGGTAGCAGACGAAGGAAGCGGTGTGAGCGTATTCTGCCCAGGGAGCTGTTCTGCCCAAGACGCAGGGTTTCTGAAAGAAAGGCTGCGTAGTATGCGACCAATCGTCTGATTGGCCCTCTCTGCTTGACCGTTAGACTGGGGATGAAACCCGGAAGAGAGACTGACGGACGCACCAATCAAACGACAGAACTCCCTCCAAAACTGTGACGTGAATTGCGGGCCTCTGTCTGAAACGGCGTCTAACGGGAGGCCATGAATTCTGAATACATTCTCGATAATGATTTGTGCCGTCTCCTTAGCGGAAGGAAGTTTAGCGAGGGGAATGAAATGTGCCGCCTTAGAGAACCTATCGACAACCGTAAGAATCACAGTCTTCCCCGCAGACAAAGGCAGACCGGTAATGAAGTCTAGGGCGATGTGAGACCATGGTCGAGAAGGAATGGGGAGCGGTCTGAGACGACCGGCAGGAGGAGAGTTACCCGACTTAGTCTGCGCGCAGTCCGAACAAGCAGCCACGAAACGGCGCGTGTCACGCTCCTGAGTCGGCCACCAAAAGCGCTGGCGAATAGACGCAAGAGTGCCTCGAACACCGGGATGACCAGCTAACTTGGCAGAGTGAGCCCACTGAAGAACAGCCAGACGAGTGGAAACAGGAACGAAAAGGAGGTTACTAGGACAAGCGCGCGGCGACGCAGTGTGCGTGAGTGCTTGCTTAACCTGTCTTTCAATTCCCAGACTGTTAACCCGACAACACGCCCATAAGGAAGAATCCCTCGGGATCAGTAGAAGCCACAGAAGAACTAAACAGACGGGATAAGGCATCAGGCTTGGTGTTCTTGCTACCCGGACGGTAAGAAATCACAAACTCGAAACGAGCGAAAAACAACGCCCAACGAGCTTGACGGGCATTAAGTCGTTTGGCAGAACGGATGTACTCAAGGTTCTTATGGTCTGTCCAAACGACAAAAGGAACGGTCGCCCCCTCCAACCACTGTCGCCATTCGCCTAGGGCTAAGCGGATGGCGAGCAGTTCACGGTTACCCACATCATAGTTGCGCTCAGATGGCGACAGGCGATGAGAAAAATAAGCGCAAGGATGAACCTTATCGTCAGACTGGAAGCGCTGGGATAGAATGGCTCCCACGCCTACCTCTGAAGCGTCAACCTCGACAATGAATTGTCTAGTGACGTCAGGAGTAACGAGGATAGGAGCGGACGTAAAACGTTCTTTTAGAAGATCAAAAGCTCCCTGGGCAGAACCGGACCACTTAAAACACGTCTTGACAGAAGTAAGAGCTGTGAGAGGGGCAGCAACTTGACCGAAATTACGAATGAAACGCCGATAGAAATTAGCGAAACCTAAAAAGCGCTGCAACTCGACACGTGACCTTGGAACGGGCCAATCACTGACAGCATGGACCTTAGCGGAATCCATCTGAATGCCTTCAGCGGAAATAACGGAACCGAGAAAAGTAACGGAGGAGACATGAAAAGAGCACTTCTCAGACTTTACGTAGAGACAATTCTCTAAAAGGCGCTGTAGAACACGTCGAACGTGCTGAACATGAATCTCGAGTGACGGAGAAAAAATCAGGATATCGTCAAGATAGACAAAAACAAAGATGTTCAGCATGTCTCTCAGAACATCATTAACTAATGCCTGAAAAACAGCTGGCGCATTGGCGAGACCAAACGGCAGAACCCGGTACTCAAAATGCCCTAACGGAGTGTTAAACGCCGTTTTCCACTCGTCCCCCTCTCTGATGCGCACGAGATGGTAAGCGTTACGAAGGTCCAACTTAGTAAAGCACCTGGCTCCCTGCAGAATCTCGAAGGCTGATGACATAAGGGGAAGCGGATAACGATTCTTAACCGTTATGTCATTCAGCCCTCGATAATCCACGCAGGGCGCAGAGTACCGTCCTTCTTCTTAACAAAAAGAACCCCGCCCCGGCCGGAGAGGAAGAAGGCACTATGGTACCGGCGTCAAGAGACACAGACAAATAATCCTCGAGAGCCTTACGTTCGGGAGCCGACAGAGAGTATAGTCTACCCCGAGGAGGAGTGGTCCCCGGAAGGAGATCAATACTACAATCATACGACCGGTGAGGAGGAAGGGAGTTGGCTCGGGACCGACTGAAGACCGTGCGCAGATCATGATATTCCTCCGGCACTCCTGTCAAATCGCCAGGTTCCTCCTGAGAAGTAGGGACAGAAGAAACGGGAGGGATGGCAGACATTAAACACTTCACATGACAAGAAACGTTCCAGGATAGGATAGAATTACTAGACCAATTAATAGAAGGATTATGACATACTAGCCAGGGATGACCCAAAACAACAGGTGTAAACGGTGAACGAAAAATCAAAAAAGAAATAGTCTCACTGTGGTTACCAGATACTGTGAGGGTTAAAGGTAGTGTCTCAAATCTGATACTGGGAAGATGACTACCATCTAAGGCGAACATGGGCGTAGGCTTCTCTAACTCTCTGAAAGGAATGTCATGTTTCCGAACCCATGCTTCGTCCATGAAACAACCCTCAGCCCCAGAGTCTATCAAGGCACTACATGTAGCACCCGAACCGGTCCAGCGTAGATGGACCGACAAAGTAGTACAGGATTTTGATGGAGAGACTTGAGTAGTTGCGCTCACCTGTAGCCCTCCGCTTACAGATGAGCTCTGGCTTTTACTGGACATGAATTAACAAAATGTCCAGCAACTCCAATAGAGGCACAGGCGGTTGGTGATCCTCCGTTCCCTCTCCTTAGTCGAGATGCGAATCCCTCCCAGCTGCATGGGCTCAGACTCTGAGCCAGAGGAGGGAGATGGTTGCGATGCGGAGCAGGGAAACACCGTTGATGCGAGCTCTCTTCCACGAGCCCGGTGACGAAGATCTACCCGTCGTTCTATGCGGATGGCGAGAGCAATCAAAGAGTCCACATCTGAAGGAACCTCCCGGGAGAGAATCTCATCCTTAACCACTGCGTGGAGTCCCTCCAGAAAACGAGCGAGCAGCGCCGGCTCGTTCCACTCACTAGAGGCAGCAAGAGTGCGAAACTCAATAGAATAATCCGTTATGGACCGTTCACCTTGGCATAAGGAAGCCAGGGCCCTAGAAGCCTCCCTACCAAAAACTGAACGGTCAAAAACCCGAATCATCTCCTCTTTAAAGTTCTGGAACTTGTTAGAGCAATCAGCCCTTGCCTCCCAGATAGCTGTGCCCCATTCTCGAGCCCGGCCAGTAAGGAGTGAAATGACGTAAGCAACCCGAGCTCTCTCTCTAGAGTATGTGTTGGGTTGGAGAGAGAACACAATCTCACACTGCGTGAGAAAGGAGCGGCACTCAGTGGGCTGCCCGGAGTAGCAAGGTGGGTTATTAACCCTAGGTTCTGGAGGCTCGGCAGGCCAGGAAGTAACAGGTGGCACGAGACGTAGACTCTGGAACTGTCCAGAGAGGTCGGAAACCTGAGCGGCCAGGTTCTCCACGGCATGGCGAGCAGCAGACAATTCCTGCTCGTGTCTGCCGAGCATGGCTCCTTGGATCTCGACGGCAGTGTAACGAGCGTCTGAAGTCGCTGGGTCCATTCCTTGGTCGGTTCCTTCTGTCATGCAGGTGAAAGAGGACCCAAAAGCGACTTGGCGAAAACAGAGTCTTTAATCCAGTAAAGTAAATACAAACAAAAAACACAACTTTCACTCGAAATGACGAGGACAAACTGGAGACTCGATCTTGAACAGCAGGTGAACAGCAGGTTGCCTCGGGAAGGCACTTGAACCAGACAGACTCAGACACCTGCTCACCACGCAGCATCTGAGGAAAACACGACACGACAGGGCGATACACAAACACAGCACGGTGAATTCTAGACAAGGAACCGACAGGACAGGAACGGAACACAAAGGAAGAAATAGGGACTCTAATCAGGGGAAAGGATCGGGAACAGGTGTGGGAAGACTAAATGATTGATTAGGGGAATAGGAACAGCTGGGAGCAGGAACGGAACGATAGAGAGAAGAGAGAGCGAGAGAGTGAGAGAGGGAGGGGGAGAGAGAGGGATAGAAAGAGGGAAAGAACCTAATAAGACCAGCAGAGGGAAACGAATAGAATGGGAAGCACAGGGACAAGACAAGATAATATATGACAAAACATGACAATCATTACATATTGGCTTTGATTGAATTGCCCTGCCCATTGTTGTTTGGTCCATTTTTGTTAATTACATAAAAACATTTGAGTAGGCTATATGATCACACCGGTAATAGATCTGTTGTTATATTACTTGTGAGGCACAGCTGAGTGAGCATACATTTAAATCATTCGCTTTTTCAATTTAATTTTACTGGGCTAATGTTGCTTGCATCTGATAGTCCATTTCAGAAGACGGAGAGAGTAGAAGATTGAGGGTCCGCCTCTCAACATCCCTCCGCTCTCCCTTTCCTCCACTGACACCAAGAGGGACACAGTCTTCCAGCTGATGGCGAAATTTGAGTCGCACCGCATTATTTCTGCCTCGTGCACAAATTCATGTTGTTACTCTTATGAACAGAGAAAGTGAAATATTCCTTGATATTAAAAAACACCCAAGAGGCGCAGCTGTCTAAGGCCCTGCAATGCAGGGCAAGAGGCGTCACTACAGACCTGGGTCTGATCCCAGTCAGTATGGGTCAGCCAGCCGCAACCGGGAGACCCATGAGGCGGCGCACAATTGGCTCAGCGTTGTCCGTTTTGGCCGGCTGGGATGTCCTTGTCCCATCGCACTCTAGCGACTGCTTGTGGCAGTCCGGGCGCATGCACGTTGACTTCGGTCATCAGTTGTACGGTGTATCCTCCAACACATTGGTGCTGCTGGCTTATGGGTTAGGCGAGTAGTGAGTCAAGATGCGTTGCGGCTTGGAAGGGTCGTGTTTCAGAGGACGCATTCGACCTTCGCCTCTCAGGGATTGGACAAGAGTGTAACAACCAATTGGATGTCACGACACTGGAGAGAAAAAGGGATAAAAATTCAAAAGAAAATATATATAAAAAACAAGTACAAAAAACCCCACCCAAGCTGCTAATAATAACAACAACAACGCAAGCCTATAGATACACTTTCCAACTCATTAATTACTGCTTCATGTAGCGCTGATTGGAAATTTATGTGGCTTATAAAAGTGTTGACAGTGCTAAGTAAGAACTAAAACATGAACTCACTCATAACAGCAGCTCTTTGCTGTATACAATGACACTCTCTCTAGTCATGGTTTTAAACATTTAGAAATCTCACTGAATCAACTTTGCTGTAGCTTTCTTTTATGCCTGCTATGTTACTGCAGATATGGTATTCTGAGCCATCCGATTGGCCATAGGTAGCTCTCCGGGAAGGTAGAGTTTGTACCTTCAGACACATTCAACGGTTCAAAATGACCACAGTTCTCCTACCAGGCAGCTGAATCAGGTGCACCTACTGCCAACAGCATATTCACCTACCGCCAACAGCCTATTCACCTACCGCCAACAGCCTATTCACCTACCGCCAACAGCCTATTCACCTACCGCCAACAGCCTATTCACCTACCGCCAACAGCCTATTCACCTACCGCCAACAGCCTATTCACCTACCGCCAACAGCCTATTCACCTACCGCCAACAGCCTATTCACCTACCGCCAACAGCCTATTCACCTACGGCCAACAGCCTATTCACCTACGGCCAACAGCCTATTTGTCACGACTTCTTCCGAAGTCGTTGCCTCTCCTTGTTCGGGCGGTGCTCGGCGTTCGACGTCACCGGTCTTCTAGCCATCATTGATGTCAAGGAATTCCTCTTCTTCCGAAGAGGAGAGGCGAAAAGGATCAGAGGACCAATATGTGGTGTGGTAAGTGTCCATGGTTCTTTTAATACGTAAACGTACACATGAACACTACAAAACAATAAACGTGGAAAACCAAAAACAGCCCTATCTGGTGCAAAACACAGAGACAAGAACAATCACCCACAAACACACAGTGAAACCCAGGCTACATAAGTATGATTCTCAATCAGAGACAACTAATGACACCTGCCTCTGATTGATAACCATACTAGGCCGAAACATAGAAATACCCCAAAACATAGAAAAACAAACATAGAATGCCCACCCAACTCATGCCCTGACCATACTAAATAATGACAAAACAAAGGAAATAAAGGTCAGAACGTGACAATTGATCCTTTTTTCATTTTCCATTGGTTTTGTCTTGTCTTCCCACACACCTGTTTTCAATCCCATTCATTACCTGTTGTGTATTTAACCCTCTGTTTCCCCTCATGTCTTTGTCAGAGATTGTTTTATTGTCAGTGTAGTGTGATTGTTGTATAGGTGCGTGTCGGGTCCTCGTACCATGTTTGTTTATGTACATTTATTGTTATGGAGCATACTCCGTGGACTTTATTAAAAGACTCCATTTTACACTCCATTTCACTCTCCTGCACCTGACTTCCCTGCCACCTATTACACCTATGCGTGACACTATTCACCTACGGCCAACAGCCTATTCACCTACCGCCAACAGCCTATTCGCCTACCGCCAAACAGAAATGTTTGGTGATCGACTAGGAATGTCTTGGAGATTGACCACTGCTCTAGTTAGTTGAGTGAAGTTCAACCTCGTGCTAATCTCTGTGGGCTGATATTTCTTCTGAGTGGCAGTTCTGGGAGACATGTACGGCAGTCTCGGGACCACTGCTCGCAGCTTAGAGGGTACATTGGTCACAATTCACCTTGACCAGGCCACTCCAGGGTTGTTGTAGCAGTAATATTGTCCCCAGTAATATTGATTACCAAAATGTTAAAACCAAATGTGCAAAGTAATGGAACAATAATGTTGGCAGGAGGATAAGCATTCTATTGCATGTTATGTAATATAGCAGTTATTAAGACAGTAAAACGGGAATTAATATTATGATTGAACAAATCTATAAAAATATATTATGAGACTAATTTATAAACAATATATATGCAGTTGAATATTTTAGGCTCTGGGTTGAATGAATCTGTGTTCAACGGTCATTCACCATATATAGTACAGTGTAAGCCGGAACACTCCTCTGCTGCTGTTGGAGATTATAAGGGCCCAGATTTATCCAGGAGGGTCAGATTGATCTATTAGAAGCCCCGGGTTGACATCACATCCACCATGCTGCCCTGTGCTTATGCTGCTGTGACACACACACACACACACACACACACACACACACACACACACACACACACACACACACACACACACACACACACACACACACACACACACACACACACACACACACACACACACACACACACACACACACACACACACACACACACACACACACACACACACACACACACAAATTATCCACCATGCCCTGTGTGTATTCTGCCAAACTCTCCACCCAAGGCTTTCTGTTGAAATAAGCATTGTACATTCTTCTTGGGGTGGGAGCACCTTCGTTGCATCGCACCCGGATCATCTATTATGGTGTGTGTGTGTGTATGAGTCATGTAGGAATGCATGCAGTACTGATAAACAACAGTAACACTTCCCCAGGTGCTGGGGGAAAAGAGGAGGTCCCACTTGGGCAAACAATGTATGTTCCTTTCATCAACCAGTAACAACTTAATTCAATCACTGTCTTCTCTAAAGCAGCAATAATTCCCAAACATGGCATTTGTTTGGTTTGATTTTCCAAACTGGCCCTTGATTTGATTGCAGAAGGGAATGGAGCCTGAGTTGTGACCAAGGGAGCGAAAAAACCCTTCACAATTACTTTACTATCCTTTTCCAATTTCCACAATTAATCAATTTTGATTCACTGGGTATTTCCAGAGCCTCCTACCTCGTTAGTAGTGATTAATTAGGGGAGTCTTTGTGTCTTGGGGGTTCAGCTTCATTTTGGAATTAGTCTGACCAAATTCACGCATGCACACACGCACAAACACAAAAACACAAACACACACGCACACAGATTCTGCAGAGTATGGGACTTCATGTCATCATATTTTTTATTGGAATGAATGTGTTGTCTGTAGCATTGGGAGGTTGGGAGGAGTGATATTTGTAAATTGACCTGCGGTTTATAAGTCAAGGCAACGGTTAGTAATCAGACTTTTTCTCAATCTCAAGTTCACTCATTTACAGTGCCTCATTTACAGTGCCTGGATAGTTTTCAGACCACTTGACTTTCTCCACATTTTGTTACGTTACAGCCTTATTCTAAAATGTATGATTTTCCCCCCTCATCAATCTACACATCCCATAATGACAGGTTTTTATAAATGTTTGCTAATTTATTACAAATAAAAAACAGAAATATCGCATTTACATATGTAATCAGACCCTTTACTCCGTACTTTGATGAAGCACCTTTGCAGCGATTACAGTCTCAAGTCATCTTCGTTATGACGCTACAAGCTTGGCACACCTATATTCGGGGAGTTTCTCTCATTCTTCTCTGCAGAACCTCTCAAGCTCTGTCAGGTTGGATGGGGAGCGTCGCTGCGCAGCTATTTTCAGATATCTTCAGAGATGTTCGTTCGTGTTCAAGTTCGGGCTCTGGCTGGGTCACTCATGGCCATTCAGAGACTTGTTCCAAAGCCACTCCTGTGTTCTCTTGGCTGTGTGCTTTGGGTCGTTGTCCTGCTGGAGGTGAACCTTTGCCTCAGTCTGAGGTCTTCAGCGCTCTGGAGCAGGTTTTCATCAAGGATCTCTCTGTACTTTGCTCCGTTCATCTTTGTCTTGATCCTGACTTGTCTCCCAGTCCCTGCTGCTGAAAGACATCCCCAAAGCATGATGCCACCACCACCATGTTTCACCATAGGGATGGTGCCAGGTTTCCTCCTGACGTGACGCTTGGCATTCAGGCCATAGAGCTCAATCTTGGTTTCATCAGAACAGAGAATCTTGTTTCTCATGATCTGAGAGTCTTTAGGTGCCTTAAGGCAAACTCCAAGCGGGCTGTCATGTGCCTTTTACTGAGGAGTGGCTTCAGTCTGGCCAGAGTGCTGCAGAGATGGTTGTTCTTCTGGAAGGTTTTCCCATCACCACAGAGGAACTCTAGAGCTCTGTCAGAGTAACCATCGGGTTCTTAGTCACCTCCCTGATCAAGGCTCTTCTCCCCCGATGGCTCAGTTTGGCCAGGTGGCCAGGTCTAGAAAGAGTCTTGGTCATCCCCACAGCATGATGCTACCACCACCATGCTTCACCGTAGGAATGGTGCTCTAGGAATCTTGGAAACCACTGTGTTCTTGGAGACCTTCATTGCTTCAGACATTTTTTGGTACCCTTCCCCAGATCTGTGCCTTAACACAATCTCGTCTCTGAATACTTTTGTAAATTAATTAGTTCTGTTTCTAGATTTAATAAATTAGCAACATTTTCTAAAAACCTGTTTTAACTTTGTCATTACAGGGCATTGTATGTAGATTAATCAATTTTAGAATAAGGCTGTAACGTAACAAACTGTGGAGAAAGTCAAGGGGTCTGAACACATTCCGAAGGCATGGTAGGACATCAATAAGCCTGATATAATTCAATGTATTGACAAATTGGTCAGGTGTGGAAACGGACTGTCACGGTCGTCCTCCTCTTCATCTGAAGAGGAGAGGCGAGAAGGATCGGAGGACCAAAATGCGGCATGATATGTGTTCACCATGAATTTTAATAAAGAAAACACTGAACACTGAAACACTATACAAAAACAGTAAACAAAATAACAACCGTGAAGCTAATGCGAACTGCACTGAAACAAGCCATCAACATAGACAATCACCCACAAACAAACAGTGCAACCCAGGCTACCTAACTAATGACACCTGCCTCTGATTGAGAACCATACTAGGCCGAAACATAGAAATCCCCAAATCATAGAAAATCAAACATAGACTGCCCACCCCAACTCACGCCCTGACCAATACTAAATAATGACAAAACACAGGAAATAAAGGTCAGAATGTGACACGGACATAGTCAATTCTTGTTTCAGCTTCTGTTATGGTAAAATGGCATTGGTCATAACCTCACATGGTCTCTCCTATCATTGCTATGCAGACGACACACAATTAATCTTCTCCTTTCCCCCTTCTGATGACCAGGTGGTGAATCGCATCTCTGCATGTCTGGCAGACATATCAGTGTGGATGACGGATCACCACCTCAAGCTGAACTTCGGCAAGACGGAGCTGCTCTTCCTCCCGGGGAAGGACTGCCCGTTCCATTATCTCGCCATCACGGTTGACAACTCCATTGTGTCCTCCTCCCAGAGCGCTAAGAACCTTGGCGTGATCCTGGACAACACCCTGTCGTTCTCAACTAACATCAAGGCGTTGGCCCGTTCCTGTAGGTTCATGCTCTACAACATCCGCAGAGTACGACCCTGCCTCACACAGGAAGCGGCGCAGGTCCTAATCCAGGCACTTGTCATCTCCCGTCTGGATTACTGCAACTCGCTGTTGGCTGGGCTCCCTGCCTGTGCCATTAAACCCCTCCAGAACGCCGCAGCCCGTCTAGTGTTCAACTTTCCCAAGTTCTCTCACGTCACCCCGCTCCTCCGCTCTCTCCACTGTCTTCCAGTTGAAGCTCGCATCCGCTACAAGACCATGGTGCTTGCCTACGGAGCTGTGAGGGGAATGGCACCTCAGTACCTCCAGGCTCTGATCAGGCCCTACACCCAAATAAGGGCACTGCGTTCATCCACCTCTGGCCTGCTCGCCTCCCTACCACTGAGGAAGTACAGTTCCCGCTCAGCCCAGTTAAAACTGTTCGCTGCTCTGGCTCCCCAATGGTGGAACAAACTCCCTCACGACGCCAGGACAGCGGAGTCAATCACCACCTTCCGGAGACACCTGAAACCCCACCTCTTTAAGGAATACCTAGGATAGGATAAAGTAATCCTTCTCACCCCCCCCTCCCCCCCTTAAAATATTTAGATGCACTATTGTAAAGTGGTTGTTCCACTGAATGTCATAAGGTGAATGCACCAATTTGTAAGTCGCTCTGGATAAGAGCGTCTGCTAAATGCCTTAAATGTAAATGTATGTAAATGTCTTTTTAGTTTAGAATCAAGATGCATGCAGAGTTATAAGGTTAGGCCATTTTTATTTTGGGAGTGTCACACCCTGACCTTAGAGATCCTTTTTATGTCTCTATTTTGGTTTGGTCAGGGTGTGAGTTGGGGTGGGCATTCTATATTTTGTGGTTTATGTTTTCTATTTCTGTGTGTTTGGCCGAGTGTGGTTCTCAATCAGAGGCAACTGTCTATCTGCATATGTGGTGAAAAGCGGCAGAGCTAGAGAGATGTTTGTTAGACCATGAGACGTCACTTTAACATTTGTTGCACCTGAAAACTGTAACCTAAAAATGATTAAACCTACGGAAAGGGGAGACTCTCACGAACATGATGGCGTTCTCATATTTGCTCAGAATGGAATGAAAGTGTGAAGGTATCTTTGTGCATACCCAAAAAAGGGTTTAAATATGTATAAAATATATACAGTTGAAGTCGGAAGTTTACATACACCTTAGCCAAATACATTTAAAATCAGTTTTTCACAACTACTGACATTTAATCCTCGTAAAAAGTCCATGTCTTAGGTCAGTTAGCATCACCACTTTATTTTAAGAATGTGAAATGTCAGAAAAATAGAGAGAATGATTTATTTCAGCTTTTATTTCTTTCATCACATTCAGTCATAAGTTTACATACACTCAATTAGTATTTGGTAGCATTGCCTTTACATTGTTTAACTTGGGTCAAATGTTTCAGGTAGCCTTCCACAAGCTTCCCACAAGTTGGGTGAATTTTGGCCCATTCCTCCTGACAGAGCTGGTGTAACTGAATCAGGTTTATAGGCCTCCTTGCTCGCACACGCTTTTTCAGTTCTGCTCACAAAATTTCTATAGGTTCGAGGTCAGGGCTTTGTGATGGACACTCCAATACCTTGACTTTGTTGTCCTTAAGCCATTTTGCCACAACTTGCTTGGGTATGCTTGTATGCTTGGGGTCATTGCCCATTTGGAAGACCCATTTGCGACCAAGCTTTAACTTCCTGACTGATGTCTTGAGATGTTGCTTCAATATATCCAAATAATTTTCCTTCCTCGTGATGCAATCTATTTTGTGAAGTGCACCAGTCCTTCCTGCAGCAAAGCACCACCACAACATGATGCTGCCATCCCCGTGCTTCATAACATAATGATGGTCATTATGGCCAAACAGTTGTATATTTGTTTCATCAGACCAGTGGACATTTCTCCAAAAAGTATGATCTTTGTCCCCATGTGCAGTTGCAATACATCCATGGGTACTCCTCCAATTGACTCAAATTATGTCAATTATCTTATCAGAAGCTTCTAAAGCTATGACATTTTTGTAATTTTCCAAGCAGTTTAAAGGCACAGTCAACTTAGTTTATGTAAACTTCTGACCCACTGGAATTGTGATAGAGTGAATTATAATTGAAATAATCTGTCTGTAAACAATTGTTGGAAAATTATTGTGCCATACACAATGTAGATGTCCTAGCAGACTTGCCAAAACTCTAGTTTGTTAACAAGACATTTGTGGAGTGGTTGAAAAACAAGTTTTAATGACTCCAAACTAAGTGTATGTAAACTTCCGACTTCCACTGTATATATACATTTTTACATTGTCTACATTTAGGACTGACACTTCAGAACCTTGTTTCTTACGATTTATTTTTTGACTGTCCTTTTTGCCATTTATGAATGTGTTATTCAGTGTGTTTCTATGGGCGTTCGTACTGTAGTAAAATCAATATTTTATCAAATTATATCAATATTTTCTCTTCCAATTTCTCCCTCTCTCTTCCTACTTCTCCCTCTTCCTATTTCTCTCTCTTCCTATTTCTCTCTCTTCCTACTTCTCCCTCTCTCTTATTACCTCTCTCTTTCTCTTCAGAAATGTGTTGGTACCCTTCACCAGATCTATGCCTCGACACAATCCTGTCTCAGAGCTCTCTATAGACAGGTGTATCCCTTTCAAATCATGTCCAATCAATTTAATTTACCACAGGTGGATTCCAATCAAGTTGTAAAAACATCTCTGTAACAGCGTTCGTCTGTTGAAGAAAGAGAGTCGGACCGAAATGCAGCGTGTAGGTTACTCATGACTTTAATGAAATGAATCGCGGTACATGAAAATACTGAATACTAAATACAAAAACAACAGAACGGAACGTGAAACTAATTACAGCCTATCTGGTGAATACTACACAAAGACAGGAACAAACACCCACGAAATACAAAGCCAAACTCAGGCTGCCTAAATACGATTCCCAATCAGAGACAACGATAAGCACCTGACTCTAATTGAGAATCGCCTCAGGCAGCCAAGCCTATACCACACCCCTAATCAGCCGCGATCCCAAATAATACAAACCCATGTCACACCCTGGCCTACCCAAACATATAACAAAAACACAAAATACAATGACCAAGGTGTGACAATCTCAAGGATGATCAATGGAAACAGGATGTACCTGAGCTCCATTTCGAGTCTCATAGCAAATGCTTATATAAATAAGGTATTTAAAAATTATATATACATATATATATATTTGAATGTGCAAACATTTCTAAAAACCAGTTTTGTTTTGTCATTGTGGGGTATAGTGTGTAGATTGCTGAGGATTTATTTTGTATTCAATCAATTTTTGAATAAGTCTGTAATGTAACAAAATTTTGAAAAAATGAAGGTGTTTGAATACTTTCCGAATGCACTGTATACAGTCCTTCGGCTGGAAAAGTCCTGCAGAGTTCTGTGAAGCACAGCATCCCGGGATAACAGCACACCATGGCAAAGAGGAAGTAACGCGTAGGGAGACATAGGAAAAAGAGGGGTGGGGGGATAGAGAGAGAGAGAGAGGCAGACGAGATATACCATTTTATTTGTTCTTTGGAGCAAACATGCACACAGTGGCTTTATGAAGGGAGTTAAATCGTTGGAGGTTAATTGAAAAATGAGATAAACAAAGCTCGTGAACGATTGGCAGGCGGCGGGAGGAAGAGATGGAGGGAGGAGGGAGGTAGAGATTTGCCTGGCAGTGCAGGTGTCGATCCCAGCACCCGTTGGTTCAGTACTGAGCCTCCCTACCTCTGCACCAGGCCTGATAAAACACACCAGTTAATTGTCTTGCAGTTCCCATCCACCTCATTTCAGTCCAATTAGAAAAAAATAGCAAGGAACTGTCATCTACCTTCCTGTCTTGCTGTCATGTTGTTAGTATGCGCACACCTCTATAATGGAAGATATAATATAAGAGTGATCTTTTGAGGAGTTAGCGTTCTTGTGTCACAAGACAATTTTTCATAATGGCTGAGACAGAAGTAATTATTTGACATTTTTCTTTTATTATCTGCATTTACATTATATAGCTCAATGTAATTAATATTGTTGTATAGTATATTTTCTTGTCAGAAACATCACATACACAAACTACTTTTAATTGCTACACTGCCTTGCAAAAGTATTCATCCCCTTGGTGTTTTTCCTATTTTGTTGCATTACAAACTGTATTTAAATAGATTTTATTTGGATTTCATGTAATACACAAAAGAGTCCCAATTGGTGAAGTGAAATGAAAGAAATAACATGCTTACATTTTTTTATTTAACTGAAAAGTGGTGCGTGCATATGTATTCAATCCTTTTGCTATGAAGCCCCTAAATAAGATCTGGTGCAACCAATTACCTTCAGAAGTCACATAATTAGTTAAATTAAGTCCACCTGTGTGCAATTAAGTGTCACATGATTTGTCACCTTTCCCCCTTCTGATGACCAGGTGGCAAATCGCATCTCTGCATGTCTGGCAGACATATCAGTGTGGATGACGGATCACCACCTCAAGCTGAACCTCGGCAAGACGGAGCTGCTCTTCCTCCCGGGGAAGGACTGCCCGTTCCATGATCTCGCCATCACGGTTGACAACTCCATTGTGTCCTCCTCCCCGAGCGCTAAGAACCTTGGTGTGATCCTGGACAACACCCTGTCGTTCTCAACCAACATCAAGGCGGTGGCCCGTTCCTGTAGGTTCATGCTCTACAACATCCGCAGAGTACGACCCTGCCTCACACAGGAAGCGGCGCAGGTCCTAATCCAGGCACTTGTCATCTCCCGTCTGGATTACTGCAACTCGCTGTTGGCTGGGCTCCCTGCCTGTGCCATTAAACCCCTTCAACTCATCCAGAACGCCGCAGCCCGTCTGGTGTTCAACCTTCCCAAGTTCTCTCACGTCACCCCGCTCCTCCGTTCTCTCCACTGGCTTCCAGTTGAAGCTCGCATCCGCTACAAGACCATGGTGCTTGCCTACGGAGCTGTGAGGGGAACGGCACCTCAGTACCTCTAGGCTCTGATCAGGCCCTACACCCAAACAAGGGCACTGCGTTCATCCACCTCTGGCCTGCTCGCCTCCCTACCACTGAGGAAGTACAGCTCCGGCTCAGCCCAGTCAAAGCTGTTCGCTGCTCTGGCCCCCCCAATGGTGGAACAAACTCCCTCACGACGCCAGGACAGCGGAGTCAATCACCACCTTCCGGAGACACCTGAAACCCCACCTCTTTAAGGAATACCTAGGATAGGATAAGTATTCCCTCCCCCCCGCCCCTTTAAGATTTAGATGCACTATTGTAAAGTGACTGTTCCACTGGATGTCATAAGGTGAATGCACCAATTTGTAAGTCGCTCTGGATAAGAGCGTCTGCTAAATGACTTAAATGTAAATGATGTTAAATGTCACATGATCTCAGTATACAGTGGGGAGAACAAGTGTTTGATACACTGCCGATTTTGCAGGTTTTCCTACTTACAAAGCATGTAGAGGTCTGTAATTTTGATCATAGGCCACTTCAACTGTGAGAGACGGAATCTAAAACAAAAATCCAGAAAATCATATTGTATGATTTTTAAGTAATTCATTTGCATTAATCAATACAATTGAGAATCTCTGGTATGACTTAAAGATTGCTGTCCATCAGCGGAACCCATCCAACTTGAAGGAGCTGGAGGGTTTTGCCTTGAAGAATGGGCAAAATTCCCAGTGGCTAGATGTGCCAAGCTTATAGAGACATACCCCAAGAGTCTTGCACCTGTAATTGCTGCAAAAGTTGGCTCTACAATGTATTCACTTGGGGGTGTGAATTTTTTAAAATGTATTTTACTAGGCAAGTCCGTTAATAACAAATTCTTATTTTCAATGGCGGCCTAGGAACAGTGAGTTAACTGCCTTGCTCAGGGGCAGACCAACATATTTTTTCCTTGTTAACTCAGGCATTCAATCTTGCAACCTTATGGTTACAAGTCCAATACTTTAACCACTAGGCTACCTGCACACTCTAGCTTTCTGTTTTTTTGTCTTATTTCTTGTTTGTTTCACCCCCCCAAAATATTTTGCAACTTCAAAGTGGTAGGCATGTTGTGTAAATCAAATGATACAACCCCCCCAAAAATATATTTTAATTCCAGGTTGTAAGGCAACAAAATAGGAAAAATGTCAAGGGGGGTGAAAACTTTCGCAAGCCACTGTATGTCTATTGCACTTTTAGTCATGAGATTCAACAGCTTCATAGTGTTCATATGAACTGCTGGTCATTGGGTGTCTAATAACAGAATGCTCGAAGATAATGACGTGCCCTAATTTTTACAACCATTGCTTTTACTACAGGAACCCCTCAGTGGTCTCAGCTACAGTGGTGGGATGGTTGGGTGGTATTTCAGTGTAATAGTGTAGGGGTGGTTGGGTGGTATTTCAGTGTAATAGTGTTGGGATGGTTGGGTGGTATTTCAGTGTAATAGTGTTGGGGTGGTTGGGTGGTATTTCAGTGTAATAGTGTTGGGGTGGTTGGGTGGTATTTCTGTGTAATAGTGTTGGGGTGGTTGGGTGGTATTTCAGTGTAATAGTGTTGGGGTGGTTGGGTGGTATTTCAGTGTAATAGTGTTGGTGTGGTTGGGTGGTATTTCAGTGTAATAGTGTTTGAATGGTTGGTTGGTATTTCAGTGTAATAGTGTTGGGGTGGTTGGGTGGTATTTCAGTGTAATAGTGTTGGAGTGGTTGGGTGGTATTTCAGTGTGATAGTGTTGGGGTGGTTGGCTGGTATTTCAGTGTAATAGTGTTGGGATGGTTGGCTGGTATTTCAGTGTAATAGTGTTGGGATGGTTGGGTGGTATTTCAGTGTAATAGTGTTGGGATGGTTGGGTGGTATTTCAGTGTAATAGTGTTGAGATGGTTGGGTGGTATTTCAGTGTAATAGTGTTGAGATGGTTGGGTGGTATTTCAGTGTAATAGTGTTGGGGTGGTTGGGTGGTATTTCAGTGTAGTAGTGTTGGGTGGTTGGGTGGTATTTCTGTGAGCAGTTTAAACTAATTAACTTCAATTCATCAAGCAGACTGTTTGGATGACTGCAACACATAGACAATGGAGGAGGGAACTTTAAATGTCATCACTACTCTTACAGCCATAGGCTACTGGTAGAGTTGGGATGTGAGCATGGACTTATTATCCGTGGCGTATATTCATGGGTTCCAAGGAAATCCAGGCTTCCCTAAATATTTTACAAATAAAAACATTTAAATTATAAAGTAATTTATCTTTCATCTCTCTGTATTTTCATAATTTTTCTTAAATTCACAAGTGGCTGAATCTCACTGGAGAAATCATCAGAGCAAGGGAAACAGTGACCCTCTGTCTCAGTGTGTGTAGCCCAGGAATCTGATGCTGTCTGGACCAAAATAGTATGGCATGTTGCCGCCATAGCTGTTGATTGATTGATGCCAGAAAGAATTTGGCCTCCCTTGATAAAACAAAAGTATAAAATTATTTGCCAATCAGCGTTGGGCTGAGCTAACTTAGCTGGTTCATTGTTGCCCATGTGAGGACGCATTTTAGCTAGGTAGCCAATGGCAACAAAAACTAAAAGCGTACTATGACAGAGCCATAGACCGGTTTGCCAACATGGTGAGGGTGAGTCAACGGTTTGTATTTTACTTACGTGCTCACACACACACACACACGCACACACACACACACACACACACACACACACACACACACACACACACACACACACACACACACACACACACACACACACACACACACACACACACACACACACACACACACACACACACACACACACACACACACACACACACACACACACACACACACACAAATTATCCACCATGCCCTGTGTGTATTCTGCCAAACGCACGCACGCACGCGCGCACACACACGCGCGCACGGACACACACACACACACACACACACACACACACACACACACACACACACACACACACACACACACACACACACACACACACACACACACACACACACACACACACACACACACACACACACACACGACTAAGAATACTTCAGAGGAAAGTTGAGTTTTTAGAACTTGAGCCGCTTTAGTTGCTCCAAAGCCTCAATCCCTTCTCTTAAAATCAAATAAAAAAAGAATAAGAAAAGTAACATGTTAGTTTTAGATTTAGGGGGACTAGCAAGTAGCAACTTTGAAGACTCATGCCTCACGGACAGGGAAATGATTAGCATATGTTTCCGGACGTCTTGAATTCATTGGAGAGGGATATACATACATTATAAACATGCATTACGGGATGGGTCCCATTAGTGGCCTGGCAGAAGGTTCTGATTAATGGCCTCCATCCCATCACCTGACAGGAACATTAGAGTTACAGATGGGGACAGGAGAGGTTGTCACGGCGATCAGTCTCGAGGTGACGACAGCGATGCAGAGTTGCTCAGCGATATCAGAGGAGGATGTGTGTGTATGTGTATGTGTATGTGTGTGTGTGTGTGTGATGAAACTGGGCGTTGGGGTTAGAAATGAGCTTCTACTGCTCGTTGACTTGTGACTTCCTCCCAGATCATTTGGAGTAGTAATTCTCTTGTTAAGTGTCAGAGGGGACATCCACCTACGGTGACAAAAATTAATCTTGACAGTTAATAAAGAACTAGCAGTATGTTTCCACTGGCACACCACTGAATTTCAATGTGGAAATGTGGGTAAATTTTTGTTGAGATGTTGATCAATGAGATTTCAATGTTTATTCACCAACTCAAAAAGACAGCCAGAAATGTGCTGAATTCCCAATGTATTATCATTGCTCGTTTAACCATATAAAAGCAAAACCAAATTCTAACGGGAAAACTATTTCTGATTTTTGGTTGTTGTCATCTAAATATGTTATAACTGCACTTGGAACCATTTAAAAGCACAGCAAAGTTCAAATGGAAATAATATGTCTAATATTTTGTTTATTTATACAACAGATTCATGTGTTTCCACTGTGCCTCATCTAATAGCAGAACCAAATGATCTGGATTGCAGTTGAGATTACACTAAAAGTACATGGTGTAAGTGATCAATGCTGTTTGAGATTCTGCATAGATATTTACAGTGGGACAAAAAAGTATTTAGTCAGCCACCAATTGTGCAAGTTCTCCCACTTAAAAAGATGAGAGAGGCCTGTAATTTTCATCATAGGTACACTTCAACAAAAATCCAGAATGTCACATTGTAGGATTATTTATGAATTTATTTGCAAATTATGGTGGAAAATAAATATTTGGTCACCTACAAACAAGCAAGATTTCTGGCTTTCTGGATTTCACAGACCTGTAACTTCTCCTTTAAGAGGCTCCTCTGTCCTCCACTCATTACCTTTATTAATGGCACCTGTTTGAACTTGATATCAGCATAAAAGACACCTGTCCACAATCTCAAACAGTCATACTCCAAACTCCACTATGGCCAAGACCAAAGAGCTGTCAAAGGACACCAGAAACAAAATTGTTGACCTGCAGCAGGCTGGGAAGACTGAATCTGCAATAGGTAAGCAGCTTGGTTTGAAGAAATCAACTGAGGGAACAATTATTAGGAAATGGAAGACATACAAGACCACTGATAATCTCCCTCGATCTGGGGCTCCACGCAAGATCTCACCCCGTGGGGTCAAAATGATCACAAGAACGGTGAGCAAAAATCCCAGAACCACACGGGGGGACCTAGTGAATGACCTGCAGAGAGCCGTGTCCCCCTGCTTAAGCCAGTACATGTACAGGCCCATCTGAAGTTTGCTATAGAGCATTTGGATGATCCAGAAGAAGATTGGGAGAATGTCATATGGTCAGATGAAACCAAAATATAACTTTTTGGTAAAAACTCAACTCGTCGTGTTTGGAGGACAAAGAATGCTGAGTTGCATCCAAAGAACACCATACCTGCTGTGAAGCATGGGGGTGGAAACATCATGCTTTGGGGCTGTTTTTCTGCAAAGTGACCAGGACGACTGATCCGTGTAAAGGAAAGAATGAATGGGGCCATGTATCGTGAGATTTTGAGTGAAAACCTCCTTCCATCAGCAAGGGCATTGAAAATGACAATGATCCCAAACACACCGCCCGGGCAACAAAGGAGTGGCTTCGTAAGAAGCATTTCAAGGTCCCGGAGTGGCCTTGCCAGTCTCCAGATCTCAACCCCATAAAAAATCTTTGGAGGGAGTTGAAAGTCCGTATTGCTCAGCAACAGCCCCAAAACATCACTGCTCTAGAGGAGAACTGCATGGAGTAATGGGCCAAAATACCAGCAACAGTGTGTGAAAACCTTGTGAAGACTTACAGAAAACGTTTGACCTCTGTCATTGCCAACAAAGGGTATATAACAAAGTATTGAGATAAACTTTTGTTATTGACCAAATACTTATTATCCACCGTAATTTGCAAATTAATTCATTAAAAATCCTACAATGTGATATTCTGGATTTCTTTTTCTCATTTTGTCTGTCATAGTTGAAGTGTACCTTTGATGAAAATTAAAGGCCTCTCTTATATTTGTAATTGGGAGAACTTGCACCATTGATGGCTGACTAAATACTTTTTTTGCCCCACTGTATATTGTGAAGGTTTCCACAGACCTGCGGCCTTTGCATGCTATCTTGAACATGCACGCTTTCTATGATTACATAATAAGACTTTTATAGTTACAGTAGCCTCAAAATATGGCCATGGATGAGTTACTCATTTTAAGGTTCAATAAAACTGTTACATTTGTATTTGTATTTATTATGGATCTCCATTACTCTTCCTGGGGTACAGCAAAATCAAGGCAGTTTATACAATTTTATTAAAACATTACAATACATTCACAGATTCCACAACACATTGTGTGCCTTCAGGCCCCTACTCCACCACTACCACATATCTACAGTACTAAGTCCATGTGTATGTATAGTGCGTATGTTATCACGCGTGTGTGTATGCATGTGTCTGTGCCAATGTTTGTGTTGCTTCACAGTCCCCGCTGTTCCATAAGGTGTTTTTTTTAATCAGCTTTTTAAATGTAATTTTACTACTTGTGTCAGTAACTTAATGTGGAATAGAGTTCCATGTAGTCATGACTCTATGTTGTACTGTGTGCCTCCCATAGTCTGTTCTGGACTTGGGGACTGTGAAGAGACCTCTTGTGGCATGTCTTGTGGGGTAAGATAGCCTTAACCTTTGGCTATTTACAGTATTACAGTGTGTGCAAATGTGGAAGAGTAGGGAGGTAGGCAATAAAAAGTCCATAGATGCAAAATAATTACAATTTAGCATTAATACTGTGGTGATGGATGTGCAGATGATGATGTGCAAGTAGAGATACTGGGGTGCAAAAGAGCAAGAAGGTACAGTACGTAATAATATGGGGATGAGGTAGTTGGGTGTGCTATTTGCAGATTGGCTGTGTACAGGTACAGTGATCGGTAAGCTCCTCTGACAGTTGATGCTTAAAGTTAGAGAGGGAGATATAAGACTCCAGCTTCAGTGAATTCGTTCCAGTCATTGGCAGCAGAGAACTGGAAGGAAAGGCGGCCAAATGAAGTGTTGGCTTTTGAAGTCGGAAGTTTACATACACTTAGGTTGGAGTCATTAAAACTTGTTTTTCAATGACTCCACAATTTCTTGCTAAAAACTATGGTTTTGGCAAGTCGGTTAGGACACAAGTAATTTTCCCAGCAAATGTTTACAGACAGATAATTTCACTTATAATTCACTGTATCACAATTCCAATGGGTCAGAAGATGAAATGCACTTGTCACGCCCTGACCTCAGAGATCCTTATTATTCTCTGTGTTTGGTTAGGTCAGGGTGTGACTTGAGTGGGAAAATGTATGTTTTCTAAAACTTTGTGTTTTTGGCTGAGTATGGTTCCCAATCAGAAGCAGCTGTCTATTGTTGTCTCTAATTGGGGATCATATATAGGATGTCATTTTCCTTTTGGGTTTTGTGGGATCTTGTTTTCTGTATAGTTTATTTTGCCTTACAGAACTGTGCGCTTTCATTTTTGTCGTTGTTATTTTGCTTTTGGTGTCATCAATAAAAAGAACGATGTACGCCTACCACACTACACCTTGGTCCGGTCATTCCACAAACGAGAGCCGTAACAACACTAAGTTGACTGTGCCTTTAAAACCTCTTAAGGAAGCTGCAAATTTTCGCAGCTTTTTGTAAAAAATCGCGCAACATTTCAAAGTCCTGCTACTCATGTTTGGAATATAGTATATGCAAATGATAAGTATGTGTGTATAGAAAACACTCTGAAGTCTCTAAAACTGGTTAAATCGTGTCTGTGGCTATAACACAATGTGTTTAGCAGTAAAAATCCCTCAAAAAACTGTTCTCCAAAAACACAAAAAATATATTACTCCGCCAGTCAATGTATTGTTCAAGACGAACGCAAATACATGAAGCAGTAATGTAAACGCCTACAGCTTCCACACGATGACGCCAGTGCTGGTATTTTGAGCAGACTTAATCCTTGGTTCTATTACGTTTTACCCTTTCCTGTTTCAGTTTGTCAACAGGCAGTTATTAAAATGGGAAAGATGGCCGTTGATTTCCAGACTGGCTGCTATCGAATACAAATCACCCCGTGATTAATTGTATAGCTAATTAACGTTTATTAATACCTAAAGTTGGTTTAGAAAGTAGTTTGAAGTGTTTTGTAAAAGTATATAGGCACCTTTTGTCAGTTTAAAAAGTGACGTTGCGTCTTGGAAAACGGAATATTCCTGGATCAGACCGGTCTTCAGAAAATGACATTTTGGCTATACAATGACGGATTTAATCGGGAAAAAGACCCAACTGGGATGTTTATGGGATATATAGGAGTGCCAAGAAAGAAGCTCGTCAACGGTAATGAATGTTTTATATTTTATTTCAGCGTTTTGGGTAGCGCCGGGTAACGCAAAATCTGGCATTTTAAGTAGCGTTGCAGTACTTTGGGGGGTGTATGCTATCAGATAATAGCTTTTCATGCTTTCGCCGAAAAGCATTTTACAAATCTGACTCGGTAGCTAGATTCACAACGAGTGTAGCTTTAATTCAGTACATTGTATGTGCATTTTAATGAAAGTTTGAGTTTTATCAAAAACTATACGTGGCGCACTTGAAATTTCCGCTGATTGAAGTTCCCACCTCGGAACCACGGCCCTAACAAGTTTTAAACAGCTTGGAAAATGACAGAAAATTATGTCACAGCTTTAGAAGCTTCTAATAAGACAATTTACATAATTTGAGTCAATTGGAGGTGTACCTGTGGATGTATTTCAAGGCCTACCTTCAAACTCAGTGCCTCTTTGCTTGACATCATGGGAAAATCAAAAGAAATCAGCCAAGACCTCTGAAAAAAATTGTAGACCTCCACAAGTCTGGTTCATCCTTGGGAACAATTTCCAAACACCTGAAGGTACCTTGTTCATCTGTACAAACAATAGTACGCAAGTGTAAACACCATGGGACTACGCAGCCGTCATACCGCTCAGGAAGGAGACGTGTTCTGTCTCTAGGAGATGAATGTACTTTGGTGCGAAAAGAGCAAATCAATCCCAGAACAGCAAAAGACCATGTGAAGATGCTGGAGGAAACAGGTACAAAAGTATCTATATCCACAGTAAAAGGAGTCATATATCGACATAACCTGAAAGGCCGCTCAGCAAGGAAGAAGCCACTGCTCCAAAACTGCCATATAAAACCCAGACTACGGTTTGCAACTGCACATAGGGACAAGGATCGTATTTTTTGGGAGAAATGTCCTCTGGTCTGATGAAACAAAAATAGAACTGTTTGGCCATAATGACCATCGTTATGTTTGGAGGAAAAAGGGGGATGCTTGCAAGCCGAAGAACATCATCCCAACCGTGAAGGACAGGGGTGGCAGCATCATGTTGTGGGGGTGCTTTGCTGCAGGAGGGACTGGTGCACGTCACAAAATGGATGGCATCATGAGGTAGGACAATTAGGTGGATATATTGAAGCAACATCTCAAGACATCAGTCAGGAAGTTAAAGCTTGGTCGCAAATGGGTCTTTCAAATGGATAATGACCCCAAGCATACTTCCAAAGTTGTGGCAAATGGCTTAAGGACAACAAAGTCAAGGTATTGAAGTGTCCATCACAAAGCCCTGACCTCAAACCTATAGAACATTTGTGGGCAGAACTGAAAAAGCGTGTGCGAGCAAGGAGGCCTACAAACCTGACTTAGTTACACCAGCTATGTCAGGAGGAACAGGCCAAAATTCACCCAACTTTTTGTGGGAAGCTTGATGGAAGTCTACCTGAAACTTTTGACCCAAGTTAAACAATTTAAAGGCAATGCTGCCAAATACGTGAGCATATAGGTTGCAGTGGTGGGTGGTATATGGGGCTTTGGTGACGGCACTGTGATAGACTACATCCAGTTTGCTGAGTAGAGTATTGGGGGCTATTTTGTAAGTCACTTCGCCGAAGTCAAGGATCGGTGAAGTGTAGAACGCCACAGGATGTTTTTGTGAAGGTCAAAGGCAGTCAAGTCTGGGGTGAACCAAGGGCTATATCTGTTCTTAGTTCTACATTTTTTAACCGGGGCATGCTTATTTAAGATGGTGAATAAAGCACGTTTGAAGAGCAACCAGGCATCTTCTACTGACGAGGTCATTATTCTTCCAGGATACCCGGGCCAGGTCAATTAGAAAGGCCAGCTTGCTGAAGTGTTTTAGGGAGCGTTTGACAGTGATGAGATGTGGTCGATTGACCGCAGACCCATTACGCACACAGGATATGAGGCAGTGATCGCTGAGATCCTAGTTGAAGCCAGCAGAGGTGTATTTAGAGAGCAAGTTGGTCAGGATGATATCTAACAGGGTACCCATGGTTACGGATTTAGGGTTGTACCTTGTAAATTCCTTGGTAATTTGTGTGAGATTGAGGGCATCTAGTTTAGATTGTAGAATACATTGAATACAGGGAAGAATAATATTGAAGACACCAAAACAATGACATAACACATCTGGAATCTTGTAGTAACCAAAAAAGTGTTCAACAAATCCAAATATATTTGATATTTAAGATTCTTCAAATTGCCACCCTTTGCCTTGACAGCTTAGCACAGTCTTGGCATTCACTCAATCAGCTTCATGAGGTAGTAACCTGGAATGCATTTCAATTAACAGGTGTGCCTTCTTAAAAGTTAACTTGTGAAATTTCTTTCCGTCTTAATGCGTTTGAGCCAATCAGTTGTGTTGTTGCAAGGTAGAGGGGGGGGGGTATACAGAAGATAGCCCTACTTGATAAAGAATGATGATTACTATGTGCATATAGCCCTCTGTTCCCTCCATGTCTGTGTGGGGTATTGTTTATTGTCTAGGTTGTCACGTTTCCAGCTGGGTTGCACCGGGTTTTATTTGTACCCGTGATTTTTTGCAGCCGGTACTTTGTACTTGGTTGTTGTACTTTGTGCTGCCTCACTGGTTCTTTGGGCATTTGTTTTTGTGACATGGTTGCATTCTGTTCTTACTATTGCCTCAGAAAAGAGCTTCTTTGTTCACTCATCTCTGCTCTCCACGCCTGACTTCCATGCACCAGCTACACCCACTGCATGACAGGCCAAGAACCACAAGCAATGGACATTAGACCGGTGGAAATTTGTCCTTTGGTCTGGAGTCCAAATTGGAGATTTTTGGTTCCAACCGCAGTGTCTTTGTGAGATGTGGTGTGGGTGAACAGATGATCTCCGGTGTTTTTAACACCGTAAAGCATGGAGGAGGAGGTGTTATGGTGTGATTGTGCTTTGCTGGTGACACTGTCTGTGATTTATTTAGAATTCAAGGCACACCTAACCAGCATGGCTACCACATCATTCTGCAGTGATACGCCATCCCATCTGGTTTGGGCTTAGTGGGACTATCATTTGTTTTTTCAACAGGACAATGACCCAACACACCTTCAGGCTGTGTAAGGGCTATTTTACAAAGAAGGAAAGTGATGGAGTGCTGCATCAAATCACCTGGCCACAATCCCCCGACCTAGCCAAATTGAGATGATTTGTGATGAGTCGAACAGCAGAGTGAAAGAAAAGCAACCAACAAGTGCTCAGCATATGTGGGAACTCCTTCAAGACTGTTGGAAAATCATTCCAAGTTAAGCTGGTTGAGAGAATGCCAAGAATGTGCAAAGCTGTCATCAAGGCAAAGGGTGGCTATTTGAAGAATCTCAAATGTGAAATATATTTTGATTTGGTAAACATTTTTTGTCACTACATGATTTCATGTCAACACAGACCTTTGGAACACCTACATTTGAATAAGTCTACTAAATCCATGTAATATAGCCTACGCCTTCACAATAAATCCCTGATTTATTTTAGACAGGTCTAAAGAAGCATGATATGAGGAAAATGTAAGTTGTCCTTATGTTAGGTCCTGATCTGGCTATGCCATATGGCACTGGAGCCCCTCAGGGTGCATGCTCAGTCCCCTCCTGTACTCCCTGTTCACCCATGACTGCGTGGCCAGGCACGACTCCAACACCATCATTAAGTTTGCAGACGACACAAAGACAAGACAGACTATAAGGAGGAGGTCAGAGACCTGGCCGGGTGGTGGCAGAATAACAACCTATCCCTCAACGTAACCAAGACTAAGGAGATGATTGTGGACTACAGGTAAAGTAGGACCGAGCACGCCCCCATTCTCATCGATGGGACTGTAGTGTCGCAGGAAGAGGGGTTCAAGTTCCTTGGTGTCCACATCAACAACAAACTAGAATGGTCCAAACACACCAAAACAGTCATGAAGAGGGCATGACAAAACATATTCCCCCTCAGGAGACTGAAAAGATTTGTCATGGGTCCTGAGATCCTCAAAAGGTTCTACAGCTGCAACACCGAGAGCAACCTGACTGGTTGGTACAGCAATTGCTCGGCCTCCAACTGCAAGGCACTACAGAGGGTAGTGCGTATGGCCCAGTACATCACTGGGGCAAAGCTGCCTGCCATCCAGGACTTCTATACCAGGCGGTGTCAGAGGAAGGCCCTAAAAATTGTCAAAGGCCCAGCCACCCCAGTCATAGACTGTTCTCTCTTCTACCGCATGGCAAGCGGTACTAGAACGCCAAGTCTAGGACCAACACGCTTATCAACGCTTCTTACCCCCAAGCCATAAGACTCATAAAACAGGAAATCAAATGGCTACCCGGACTATTTGCACTGTGTACCCCCCCAACCCCTCTTTTACGCTGCTGCTACTCTCTGTCTATCATATATGCATCTTCACTTTAACAATACATTCATGTACATACTACCTCAATTAGCCCGACTAACCGGTGCCCCCGCACATTGGCTACCTGGACTATCTGCATTGTAAACTTTGATTTGATGTATTCCCCATAGTACAAAAGGCGACCTATTCTATTCTGTGCGAGAGATAACTATTCCAAACAGTCGTGAACAGTTGTTGGATGCGATAGATCCCAATTTAATACAACCACTAGCATTAAAAACACTTTTTACACAATGTGGCTGACGCAACAGATCAGAACGTTTAGCTTTAAATGTCTATTTCTATTTCTTCACATCATAAGCACAGTAATGCGCACATGGTAGTAGGCTATACGTGCAAATATTCCATTAGCGGAAAACACCATTATCAATAAACTTTTATTATGAAGGTGCATTTTTTTATGGTGAAAATCATATTCCCCAAACTTGAAACTCACTCGCTACTTATGTATACAGGTAGGCTCTACACCCCTTGTAAAGCGGATTCAAGTATTTAATTTTTAAGAAGTTATTTGGCCACTTTAGTTGTGATACAAACCTTAAAACATTTAGGCCTGTGGGCTAGGCTACATGAGGTATGTCACGCCCTGACCTTAGTTATCTTTGTTTTCTTTATTATTTGGTTAGGTCAGGGTGTGACAAGGGTGGTTTGTTTCGTTTTTGTATTGTCTAGGGGTTTATCTAGTCTAGGTGTTTATATGTCTATTGTTGCCTAGATTGGTTCTCAATCAGAGGCAGCTGGTTAACGTTGTCTCTGATTGGGAACCATATTTAGGTAGCCTTGGTTATTTTGTGGGTTGTTATTCGATGTTTAGTTGCCTGTTCTGCACTAGCCATATTGCTTCACAGTTCGTTTTGTTGTTTTGTTTAGTTCTGTTCTGTTCTGTGTTCTTTTTAATTACAGAGTTATGATCACTTACCACGCTGCGCCTTGGTCTCCTCTTTATGACGACCGTGACAGACTATGATTCCAAAATTCTTTCTGGGCATCATTCACAGTTGATAATATATCATTCACAAGTGATAGGCTAATATTGTCACCCATCAGACTATTCTTGATTTAATCTTGTCTTTACATACACTAAATAATATGTGTGAAATGTGTTTTCATTTAGATTGGATCATTGTCATGCACCTGTATCAAAACATGGGCTGTATCAAAATCCATCTATGCACTTAAATAGCTGTCAGAGTCGTGTGTATAGGTGGCAGAGAAGTCAGGCGCAGGAGAATCAAACTGAGTGGAATGGAGTTATTTAATAACAACAGACGAAAACATAACTCCAACACTAAATGTAATAAATAAAACAAAGTGGGTACGAGGACCCGATCGCGCACCAATACAAAACAACACAACACTGAAATAACAAACAATCTCTGACAAAGTCATGAGGGGAAACAGAGGGTTAAATACACAACAGGTAATGAATGGGATTGAAACCAGTTGTGTAGGAAGACAAGACAAAACCAATGGAAAATGAAAAATTGATCAATGATGGCTAGAAGACCGTTGACGTCGACCGCTGAGCACCGCCCGAACAAGGAGAGGCTTCGACTTCGGCAGAAGTAGTGACAATATCGAATGGAGGAAGCTTTTCCAGTGGTTCATTTTTGTGCCAGTCATGTAGGCTATACTCCTGTTGTAAATATAAGCATTATGCTAAATATTCTGTTTCTATTTGTAATACATTTCTAAACATTTCTTAAAACCTGTTTTCACTTTGTCATTATGGGGTATTGTGTGTCGATTGATGAGGAAAACATGTATTTCATCCATTTTAGAATAAGGCTGTAACGTAACAACATGTTTTCTGAATGCACTGTATTTATTTATTAAGAGATTTTTCAATAATCTCATGATTCTCATGATAGCTCATTGGTAGTAGTCAGTGACAAATATCAAGATAAACTGGGCTTGGTTAAACCTCTGGATGGGAGACCAAATGATAGCCGTAGATAGATCAACTCTCCACTAGGAGGTGCTGCCCAGCCTATAATTTGTTTTTCTGATAGTGGATATAACGTTGAAGAGCTGACGTTGTTTCAACGGTACAAATTCAACATATTTTATACAATGTTTGTCTATGTTGAAAATAGGTTTCCATGATGTGGTTGAAATATCATCCTCAAATCCAATGTATTTTCCACATAGATTCCACGTTACAAAATGTTGACAAATGAAGTTGAAACAACGTTGATCCAACCAGTTTGTGCCCAGTGGGTTTTTCTTTTACGATTCATGAACGGCAGTCACACAAACATTGTTCCTCTTGTAACATCCTTCTGTAAATGATGTGTAAACTGGTATCCATTTATGAGTCTGATTTATTGAATACATGATCCAAACCTGTTGATAATTAGTCTTGGCATTGAACAGATACCATACTGCACATGTTAATGACGCACAGACACATATACGTCATAGGTCAACCGCTCGTGTCTTCCCCATCAGTAGCTTATCAAAAGGACAGGCATGATAGAACATTCTAAGGATAGCTGATTGGCCGAATGAGCATTCTTAGGGTAGCTGATTGGCAGATGCAGTTTTGAAGAGGCTGCCATTTTTGAAGTAAACATTCTGCCATGGAACTGACTGATGAACATCTGATCAGAGAGTTTTGGCACAGTATTCACATACTAAATGAAGTGGAAGACATACAGAGAGATCCAT
>NC_060181.1:27722968-27747968 GCF_021184085.1 Oncorhynchus gorbuscha | reverse complement strand
TTTCACCTCTCCCCATCCCCTTCCCCCTCTCTCTATCCCTTTCCCCCTCTCCCTATCCCTTTCCCCCTTCCCTTTCCCCCTCTCTCTATCCCTTTCCCCCTCTCCCCATCCCTTTCCCCATCTCCCCCCTTCCCTTTCCCCCTCTCCCCATCCCTTTCCCCTCTCCCCATCCCTTTCCCCTCTCCCCATCCCTTTCCCCCTCTCCCCATCCCTTTCCCCCTCTCCCTATCCCTTCCACATCTCCCCATCCCTTTCCTCCTTCTCACCATCCCTTTCCACATCTCCCTATCCCTTTTCCCCTCTCCCCATCCCTTTCCCCTCTCCCTATCCCTTTCTCCATCTCCCCACCCCTTTCCCCTCTCCCCATCCCTTTCCCCTCTCCCTATCCCTTTCTCCATCTCCCCATCCCTTTCCCCTCTCCCTATCCCTTTCTCCATCTCCCCATCCCTTTCCCCTCTCCCCATCCATTTCCCCATCTCCCTACCCCTTTCCCCATCTCCCCATCCCTTTCCCTCTCCCTATCCCTTTCTCCATCTCCCCATCCCTTTCACCCTCTCCCTATCCCTTTCCCCATCTCCCCATAACTTTTCCCCTCTCCCCATCCCTTTCCCCATCTCCCTATCCCTTTCCCCATCTCCCCATCCCTTCCCCTCTCCCTATCCCTTTCTCCATCTCCCCATCCCTTTCCCCCTCTCCCTATCCCTTTCCCCCTCTCCCCATCCCTTTCCCCTCCCTTTCTCCATCTCCCCATCCCTTTCCCCTTCTCCCCATCCCTTTCCACATCTCCCTATCCGTTTTCCCCTCTCCCCATCCCTTTCCCCTCCCCTCTCCCCATCCCTTTCCCCTCTCCCCTTCCCTTTCCCCCTCTCCCCATCCCTTTCCCCCTCTCCCCATCCCTCTCCCCCTCTCCCCATCCCTTTCCCCCTCTCCCCATCCCTCTCCCCCTCTCCCCATCCCTTTCCCCCTCTCCCCATCCCTTTCCCCCTCTCCCCATCCCTTTCCCCCTCTCCCCAACCCTTTCCCCCTCTCCCCAACCATTTCCCCCTCTCCCCATCCATTTGCCCCTCTCCCTATCCCTTTCCCCCTCTCCCTATCCCTTTCCCCCTCTCCCCATCACTTTCCCCCTCTCCCCATCCCCATCCCTTCCCCCTCTCCCCTTCCATTTCCCCCTCTCCCCATCCCTTTCCCCCTCTCCCCACCCCTTTCCCCCTCTCCCCATCCCTTTCCCCCTCTCCCCTTCCCTTTCCCCCTCTCCCCATCCCTTTGCCCCTCTCCCCATCCCTTTCCCCCTCTCCCCACACCTCCCCCTCTCCCTATCCCTTTCCCCCTCTCCCCATCCCTTTCCCGCTCTCCCTATCACTTCCCTCTCTCCCTATCCCGTACCCCATCTCCCCATCCCTTTCCCCCTCTCCCTATCCCTTTCCCCATCTCCCTATCCCTTTCCCCCTCTCCCCATCCCTTTCCCCTCTCCCTATCCCTTTCCCCCTCTACCCATCCCTTTCCTCCTCTACCCATCCCTTTCCCCATCCCTTTCCCCCTCTCACCATCCCTTTCCCCCTCTCCCTATCCCTTCCCCCTCTCCCCATCCATTTCCCCTCTCCCCTGCCCTTTCCCCCTCTCCCCATCCCTTTCCCCCTCTCCCTATCCCTTTCCCCTCCCTTTCCCCCTCTCCCCATCCCTTTCCCCTCCCTTTCCCCATCTCCCCATCCCTTTCCTCCTCTCTCCATCCCTTTCCCCATCCCTTTCCCCATCCCTTTCCCCTCTCCCCTTCCCTTTCCCCCTTTCCCCCCGTCCTTTCCCCCTCTCCCCATCCCTTTCCCCCTTTCCCCATCCCTTTCCCCCTCTCACCATCCCTTTCCCCCCTCCCTATCCCTTTCCCCCTCCCCCCTTTCCCCCTCTCCCCATCCCTTTCCCCATCTCCCCATCCCTTTCCCCCTCTCCCCATCCCTTTCCCCCTCTCCCCATCCCTTTCCCCCTCTCCCCATCCCTTTCCCCATCTCCCCATCCCTTTCCCCTCTCCCCATCCCTTTCACCTCCCTTTCCCCATCTCCCCATCCCTTTCCTCCTCTCCCCATCCCTTTCCCCATCCCTTTCCCCATCCCTTTCCCCTCTCCCCTTCCCTTTCCCCCTCTCCCCATCCCTTTCCCCTCTCCCCATCCCTTTCCCCCTTTCCCCATCCCTTTCCCCCTCTCACCATCCCTTTCCCCTCTCCCTATCCCTTTCCCCCTCTCCCCTTCCCTTTCCCCCTCTCCCCATCCCTTTCCCCCTCTCCCCATCCCTTTCCCCCTCTCCCCATCCCTTTCCCCATCTCCCCATCCCTTTCCCCTCTCCCCATCCCTTTCCCCCTCTCCCCATCCCTTTCCCCCTCTCCCCATCCCTTTCCCCTCTCCCCATCTCTTTCCCCATCTCCCCATCCCTTTCCTCCTTTCCCCATCCCTTTCCCCATCCCTTTCCCTCTCCCCTTCCCTTTCCCCCTCTCCCCATCCCTTTCTCCCCATCCCTTTCCCCCTCTCCCCATCCCTTTCCCCCTCTCACCATCCCTTTCCCCATCTCCCCATCCCTTTCCCCCTTTCTCCCCATCCCTTTCCCCTCTCCCCATCCCTTTCACCTCCCTTTCCCCATCTCCCCATCCCTTTCCTCCTCTCCCCATCCCTTTCCCCATCCCTTTCCCCATCCCTTTCCCCTCTCCCCTTCCCTTTCCCCCTCTCCCCATCCCTTTCCCCTCTCCCCATCCCTTTCCCCCTTTCCCCATCCCTTTCCCCCTCTCACCATCCCTTTCCCCTCTCCCTATCCCTTTCCCCCTCTCCCCTTCCCTTTCCCCCTCTCCCCCCTTCCCTTTCCCCCTCTCCCCATCCCTTTCCCCCTCTCCCCATCCCTTTCCCCCTCTCCCCATCCCTTTCCCCCTCTTCCATCCCTTTCCCCCTCTCCCCATCCCTTTCCCCCTCTCCCCATCCCTTTCCCCATCTCCCCATCCCTTTCCCTCTCCCCATCCCCCCCTCTCCCCATCCCTTTCCCCTCTCCCCATCCCGTTCCCCTCTCCCCATCCCTTTCCCCCTCTCCCCATCCCTTTCCCCCTCTCCCCATCCCTTTCCCCTCTCCCCATCCCTTTCCCCCCCTCTCCCCATCCCTTTCCCCCTCTCCCCATCCCTTTCCCCCCTCCCCTTCCCTTTCCCCCTCTCCCCATCCCTTTCCCCCTCTCCCTATCCCTTCCCCCATCTCCCCATCCCTTTCCCCCTTTCCCCATCCCTTTCCCCCTCTCCCCATCCCTTTCTCTCACTACCTCGCTCCCCTATTTCCATCTCCTCTCTTCTCTCCAAACCCACACTCTCTCCTCAAATCAACATGTTTAGTTTCAGGGCAGAACTGCTTGATTAATGTTTATCCTGCTGAGAACCAACCGCAGAGAGATCCTTCATCTTTTTCTCTTTCGCTCTCTCCTTCTCTCAAGCTCTAATCTCTCTCTCTCTCTCTCTCTCTCTAATTCTCTCTCCTCTACTTCTCTATTGCTTTAGTTTCTGACTTGAGGGTTGATCTATCCTGCTGAGCTTTGCCCTGTGTGTCTTAATAATCCAATTAATATAATCAATGTTATTTACTTCTCATTCCCAGTGCTCAGTTCAACACATCAACACATCTTAGGGAAGTTTCTCTAACACGGTAAGGCAGTGGCGAGAAACTGTGAACATGGAAACTGTGAGCATGATGCTATTTGCTATTTTGCCTACAATCCAATGTAATTTATTATTGCTGTCCAGTAGTTGTATAAACTAGGATTATGAAGTGACAGCTGGTACTCCTCTAGAGACTGAAACAGGAAGGTAAATCTTCCTGATCTGCTTCTTCAGAACTCAGCTGGTCTGCAGACAGATAAAAGAACAGCACAGAGCTGTTTATCATGATGACAAACCCAACACCAATCTTAATTTAATAAGGAAAAACTAATTAGGTGATTTAGAAGAGAGAATGCTAATTCTATTCAAAGTGTGGGGTATAGATAAATTAGTTCCGCTTCATGAAAATTCCCTTTTGATTTTTCATAAAACATTTTGAGGCTAAATGAGTTTTGGAACTTACAAAGGCAGAAACGTGCAAGGCACTCTGCGTTGGTTCATTCTGTGTACTGTTCCCTGATTTGCGTGTCTGTTATCTAGGACCTCCTTCTGGGTGAGCCTCTTGCCGTGGAAGACATCACCTCGGAGAGAGAGCTGATCTAATTCCAGCTAGCCTAGCACCACAACACACAGGGGCTGCGTTTCAAATGTCACCATGTACCCTTTATAGTGCACTACTACGCATAGGGCTCCGCTGAAAACAAATGGTGCACTATAAAGGTAATAGGGTTCCATTTGGGACGTAACATGGGTCTCTGCATGGCTCGGAGAAGATGTGAATAAAAAACATGAAGAGAAAATCAAGCAAAATGATCAATGAGGTGGTAGAAAAAAACGAACTAATATACGCTTTTAGGATTGTAGGCGTATTAAACTGAAACGAGCGCTCTGTTATCCTTATCCTTACACCTTTGATGGACTCATGCTGTGTTAAATTCTGCAAACTTTTTAACAACCTTCTTCAGCTTTAATTGGGAGCGCCTCCATGGCAAGCTCTTCAAATATAGTGTTACCCAAACCGAACATTTTCACTGGACGTAAATACAACTGTGTATTAATACATTTTTAAATGCTGATTAGTACGAAGCAATACTGTGACGCTAAGGATGTAAAATATACATTTGACGATCATGCTTTCCTTCCAAATTGAAGCTATCATGTTCATGATGTGTTTGTAAAATAAGGGTTGGTGCCTTCAATCTGTCGCAGGAGCATTGTTTGCTCCAATCACATAGGGAAACGAGAAAACAATCAGGAATTCACATGGAACGCAAACATTTCCTGGAACATTGTTGATGCAATCTGATTGGCTGTTTGGGGTGAAGGACAGTGATATGCTGTTTGACAGAGTGAACAATCAATTCGTTTGGGATATGTTTATTTGATGAACTAGAAGAGGTGGCCTGAGGGATTCCTTGGGGAATGAGCACCACAGGCCTGAAGCACCAAGTATAAAACACTTCAGCAGCATGCAGATGTAACTGGAGATAAAGGTTTCCCCCAGCCCTCATACATGTAGATGGAACAGTGGTATTGCTGATTCTAGGTCAGTAAAGCTTTGAATGGCAGTGGCATGTCCATTGGTTTCCAGTCCACCAGAGAATCCTTTCATCGTTTTTACAGTAATGCATTCGAGATGAGTCTGGCTTAACAACTTAAATAGAATAGGCAGAACTGTACGGTAAGTATTTGAAAGTGTATTGGAGGCCTGTGTTGCATCTTTCTTCCTCAGAGAGTGTCAACATAACTGTGGCTGAGTGTATTGGCCATGGGCAACAGGGAGTTTATAGTACAACCCAATAAAAAGACCTGGCCTCGTTGGACCCCTGCTACGTGCCAATGACACGTCTTTTGGAAGTTAACAGTCTAACAAATAGATAGAGTAGAAAATAACCATTCGGTTGTGTTTATGAAGGTTATTGTAACATTGGAATATGAAACAATACATATTTAAAAGGATGTAACATTTTCATTAGTTTATGTTACTGTAGGTTATATGTAAAAACGAAGAATCACTAAAAACACAGAATTATAAGTGCAAAACCATTGTTATTTGTTGGGCCTTTCTTACAACTATGAAACTAAAGCATCTGCGTTGGAACACAGTAAAAGCGTATTGTTCTTATTTGGAAAATGTCAAGGACGGGGGATGTGGCTTTGAAAATGTCAAGGACGGGGGATGTGGCTTTGAAAATGTCAAGGACGAGGGATATGGCTTTGAAAATGTCAAGGACGGGGGATGTGGCTTTGAAAATGTCAAGGACGGGGGATGTGGCTTTGAAAATGTCAAGGACGAGGGATATGGCTTTGAAAATGTCAAGGACGGGGGATGTGGCTTTGAAAATGTCAAGGACGGGGGATGTGGCTTTGAAAATGTCAAGGACGGGGGATGTGGCTTTGAAAATGTCAAGGACGGGGGATGTGGCTTTGAAAATGTCAAGGACGAGGGATATGGCTTTGAAAATGTCAAGGACGAGGGATATGGCTTTGAAAATGTCAAGGACGGGGGATGTGGCTTTGAAAATGGCAGAGTAATTGGAGAGCTTTGAGTCATCATGACGTTCTCTGCCTTTCTAGTGTTAAAGAACTACTGTTTCAACCATTGCTGAAATCACATTGGCATTTTGCTGTAATATTCAGAACTTGTTGCTGTGTAACTGCTACTGAGCACAATGCACCTTAAGATTTTTATTATTGCAACACATAAATGAATCACATCTTAAAATACCAATTCTTAAGTTCTTCATATACCTGCTGTGCCACGTTCCTTTTGTAGTCATCCACTGTATATGCAATTATGATATGGGAATGACAGTATGATTGAACTGAAATTAATTTCCACTCCAGTGGTTTAACTCTAGCATACAATATGTTGTATTGAGGAGAAGATTAAATAGAGATGATATGATCGAGTCTTGGACAGACAAAAGGACCCCCCACTGACTGGCCTATTCCTCTGTTTTAGCTGGAGGGGACAATCTCTAAATGTATTTGGATGATTCTGAAACCCTATGGCATATACAAGAAATACTCATCAAAGGAGAGTCAAACCCTAAAATGTCTGTGTAATATGATTGCTTTTTTTTGGAGAGCATTTTTAATTTTCATCTTATGTAATAAAATCTGACCAAAAATAAAGCCTAGGAAATGGATAGATCAAAGAGAGGCCAGCGGAACAATGAGGTAAAGGCTAAAACTATATTGTGGGGAGAGACAAACAGCAGAATTTGAATTTTAACAGTGGATTTCATTATCTGGCTACATGCACAATCACAGGCAGAGAAATAAGACTGATTATAGAACTGGTTGTTTGGATCCTGGATGCTGATTGGACAAGCAGCGTTCCAAGCTGTGCTGTATTGGCCGGCACATCGACACTATGCCTGCTAATTTCCATCTAAAAATGATCACTGTGCCTCATAAGAATATCATGTTCATGTTAATATCCGAATCATCTCTTGTATTTATCTCAACTCGCACATCATTTCCCATTGCTTCCAACCCAGTAGCGGTACGTGGGTAAAATGGGTAAAAGCCAGAAGAAACGTGGGTAAAAAACAGAAAAAAAGCCATATTACAACCTGTGTTGTTATAATTGCGTTGTTTGCTCTATAACCTGTTCGTTCATATGCCTTGCCTAAGGCCGAGAAAATAAGAAGAGAAATGTATTTAGTATGTTTAAGCTGGAAATACAGGCCTAAGCGTCATTGTTCTCTAGTTTGCTCCAATTGGAGGAATTGTTGGTAGGGTTGGAGGGTAATAAAGGAAATATATATATTTTTAAAGATGTTTTATATATATATGTATGTATATTATGTATATGTATATGTATGTATTTATATGTGTATGTATGTGTTTAGATATGTATATACTGTATATTTCCAAACAAATATATGGGGAATTGGAAGTGATGCAGACAATTACATTGATGGAAGCTACAATCTATCTGTGTTTTTTAATGTGATGTGATGTGATTGGTGTGAAGCCAAATTCAAACGGGCTTCTGTTGATATATTTTTTGAGTGCGTCAGGACCATTCACAGTTGAGTGCATTCAGTTTAGCTCAACGCTGATTTTCTATTATTTTTCATGGGACCAAATGCTCACTGGTTTCCCTTGCTGTGTCACACACTAATCTGTTTCACCTGTCTTTGCCAATGTCTCCACCCCCTCCAGGTGTTGCCCATCTTCCCCATTATCCCATGTGTGTATTTATACCTGTGTTCTCTGTTTGTCTGTTGCCAGTTCGTTTTGTTCATCAAACCTTCCAACGTTTTTTCCCATGCTCGTGTCTTGTCTATAGTTCCTGTTTTTCTAGTTTTTCTGCCTGCCCTGACCCTGAGCCTGCCTGCCATCCTATACTTTTGCACCACTACTCTGGATTACCGACCTCTGCCTGCCCTGACCCTGAGCCTGTCTGCCGTCCTGTACCGTTGCACCACTACTCTGGATTACCGACCTCTGCCTGACCCTGAGCCTACATTGCCGTTTTGTACCTTTGCCCCACTACTCTGGATTACCGACCTCTACCTGACCTGACCCTGAGCCTGTCTGCCGTCCTGTACCTTTGCCGCACTACTCTGGATTACCGACCTCTACCTGACCTGACCCTGAGCCTGTCTTCCGTTGCACCACTACTCTGGATTACCGACCTCTACCTGACCTGACCCTGAGCCTGTCTGCCGTCCTGTACCTTTTCCCCACTACTTTGGATTACCGACCTCTACCTGACCTGACCCTGAGCCTGTCTTCCGTTGCACCACTACTCTGGATTACCGACCTCTACCTGACCTGACCCTGAGCCTGTCTGCCGTCCTGTACCGTTGCACCACTACTCTGGATTACCGACCTCTACCTGACCTGACCCTGAGCCTGTCTTCCGTTGCACCACTACTCTGGATTACCGACCTCTACCTGACCTGACCCTGAGCCTGTCTGCCGTCCTGTACCTTTGATGTCCGTGTTCGATTTGATAAATGTTTGTTACTTTGACACTGTCTGCACCTGGAATTTACCTTCAAACCTAATATGCTGAATGCTATGGAAGGCAACAATATCATACTCTATTTGACCAGACAGCATCAGATAGATGGGCTACACAAACAGACAAGACGGGAGATGTTTCGCTCACGCAGATGCTTTTTCCAGTGAGATACATTCAGCCTTTTGCAAATTTAAGGAAAATTATGAAACACAGAGACGAAAGAAAAATAATTGTATATGTTTTTAATTGTTTTCATTTATTGGTACATTTTTTGGGGGAAGCCTGGATTCTCTTGGCAACCAGGAATACACGCCACTGTTCCACCCTAGCATTTAGTTTAGTACAGCGGGGGTTTATACAAGCCACGCGTTCTGCCTTTCTGACATCGGACAACTGTGTTTCACATAGAGCGTGAACGATGCCCAGACAAGACAACTTTTTCTCACCAGGCAAAATCGCACATCAGTTTCATTATCATGGAAATATCCAGGAAAATGCCAATTTAAAAAAAAGAGTAAAACAAAGAAATGCAGCTAGTGTACTGTTGTTCAATGTTTGACTGAGTTATCCAGTCTGCATTGCAATCATTTTGTTTAGAGTGAACGACCAGTCCTTTTGCATAGAAACTATGCAAAAATAATTAAGGACTGGGTTTTGCCTGTAGCATCATGACCAAAAAAACTACCAGATTTTTGTCCGGACTATTTCTTCTGGTAGAAGAAGAAATAGAACATGTTTAATTCATTGTTGTTTTAATGTAGGTAACAGCTTTATAAAAGCAATAAGGCATGTGAGGTAGTGCAGTCACAGGTAAACGAGTTAACTGGCCCTCCGCTATCGTATCATGCCTAACAGCAAAATGTACCTGTGTCTGTATTCATGTGCCTTATCGCTTAATTATACCACAGGTGGATCTAATCCTGAATGCTGATTGGTTTAAACCATATTCCAGCTGGTGTCTATTCTTCAAGTTACCACCAGCTAAATCTATGATGTTAAAATGCCTATTTACTCTGTTCCATCTGATTGCTCAATTCACTGTCTCATCAGCCCAGCCAGGCTCTTCATAAACTTGATCTCCACTATAAAAAGCATCTAGACATTATTTCACATTTCATTTAGACTGACTTTTAGTTTTCAACAGTGGAGATTTGTATAAACATTACTGTCTGTCCCTCCAACATTTGCAACATTGTTTCAATATTCAAATTCGATCTCCATCTATCCCATAGTAATGAACTTTTATTAAATTTTTTATTTCACCTTTATTTAACCAGGTAGGCCAGTTGAGAACCAGTTCTCATAAACAGCTGTGCCCTGGCCAAGATAAAGCAAAGCAGAGCGACAAAACAACAACATAGAGTTACACATAAACAAGCGTACAGTCAATAACACAATATAAAAATCTATGTACAGTGTGTGCAAATATAGAAGAGTAGGGAGGTAAGGCAATAAACAGGCCATGGAGGTGAAATAATTGCAATTTAGCATTAACACTGCTGCACTGATGTGCAGATGATGATGGGCAAGTAGAGAATAGAGATAACGGGGTGCAAAAGAGCAGTTGGGTGCGCTATTTACAGATTGGCTGTGTGCAGGTACAGTGATCAGTAAGCTGCACTGACAGCTGATGCTTAAAGTTGGAGAGGTAGATATGAGACTCCAGCTGATTTTTGCAATTCGTTCCAGCCATTAGCAGCAGAGAACTGGAAGGAAATGCAGCAAAAGGAAGTGTTGGCTTTGGGGTTGACCAGTGAAATATACCTGCTGGAGCATGTACTACGGGTGGGTGTTGCTATGGTGACCAGTGAGCTGAGAGCTGACCAGTGAGCTGAGATTTACGAGGGTATGTTCGACAGCATGAGTGAAGGAGGCTTTGTTGCGAAATAGGAAGCTGATTCTAGATTTCATTTTGGATTGGAGATGCTTAACGTGAGTCTGGAAGGAGAGTTTACAGTCGAAACAGACACCTAGGTATTTGTAGTTGTCCACATATTCTGAGTCAGAACCGTCCAGAGTAGTGATGCTAGTCGGACAGGAGGGTGCGGGCAGCAATCAGTTGAAGAGCATGCACTCAGTTTTGCTTGCATTTAAAAGCAGTTGGAGGCCTCGGAAGGAGTGTTTTATGGGGTTGAAGCTCGTTTGGAGGTTTGTTAGCACAGTGTCCAAAGAAGGGCCGGATATATACATAATGGTGTCGTCTGCATAGAGGTGGATCAGAGAATCACCAGCAGGAAGAGCGACATCATTGATGTATACAGAGAAGAGAGTCGGCCCGAGAATTGAACCCTGTGGCACCCCCATAGAGACTGCCAGAGGTCCGGACAACAGGCCCTCCGATTTGACACACTGACCTCTGACTGAGAAGTAGTTGGTGAACCAGGCGAGGCAGTCATTAGAGAAACCAAGACAATTGAGTCTGCCGATAAGAATGTGGTGATTGAGTTGAAAGCCTTGGCCAGGTCGATGAAAACGACTGCACAGTACTGTCTTTTATTGATGGCAGTTTGATATTGTTTAGAACCTTGAGCGTGACTGAGGTGCACCCATGACCAGCTCGGAAACCAGATTGCATAGTGGAGAAGGTATGGTGGGATTCAAAATGGTAGGTGATCTGTTTGTTAACTTGGCTTTCGAAAATTTCAGAAAGGCAGGGTAGGTTGGATATAGGTCTATAACAGTTTGGGTCTATAGTGTCTGCCCCTTTGAAGAGGGGGATGTCTACGGCAGCATTCCAATCTTTGCGGTGAAGGAGAAGCGGTGGGGGGGGGGGGCTTGGGCGAGTTGCTGCAGGGGGTGCAGAGATGTTGGCTGGGGTAGGGGTAGCCAGGTGGCTAGCATGGCCAGCCATAGAAAAATGCTTGTTGAAATGATTGATTATCGTAGATTTATCGGTGGTGATTGGAGTAAGGCCAGGGTGTTAAGCATGTCTCAGTTTAGGTCACCTAACAGTACAAACTCCGAAGATAGATGGGGGCAATCAATTCACATATGGTGTCCAGGGCACAGCTGGGGGCTAAAGGGGGTCTATAACAAGTGACAACGGTGAGAGACTTGTTTCTGGAAAGGTGGATTTTTAAAGGTAGAAGCTCAAATTGTTTGGGCACAGACCTGGATAGTATGACAGGCTATCTCTGCAGTAGATTGAAACTTTGCCCCTTTTGGCAGTTCTATCTTTTCAGAAAATGTTGTAGTTAGGGATGGAAATTTCAGGACTTTTGGTGGCCTTCCTAAGCCAGGATTCAGACACGGCTAGGACATCCGGGTTGGCAGAGTGTGCTAAAGCAGTGAATAAAACAAACTTTGGGAGGAGGCTTCTAATGTTAACATGCATGAAACCAAGGCTTTTACAGTTACAGGAGTCAACAAATGAGAGCGCCTGGGGAATGGGAGTGGAGCTAGGTGCTGCAGGGCCTGGGTTAACCTGTACATCACAAGAGGAACAGAGGAGGAGTAGGATAAGGGTACGGCTAAAGGCTATAAGAACTGTTTGTCTAGTGTATTTGGAACAGAGAGTAAAAGGAGCAGATTTCTGTGCACGGAATAGATTCAAGGCATAATGTACAGACAAGGGTATGGTAGGATGTGAATACAGTGGAGGTAAACCTATTTCTGTAGAGGTGCCATTTAAGCCAGGTGAGGTCACTGCATGTGTGACGGGTGGAACAAAATGGCTAGCTGAGGCATATTTAGCAGGGCTGGAGGCTCTACAGTGAAATAAGACAATAATCACTAACCAAAACAGCATTTGACAAAGGCATATTGACATTAGAGAGAGTCATGCGTAGGTGAGTGATCATAGGGTCCTGTGAGTAGCTGGGCGAGCTGGAGACACAGCGATTCAGACAGCTAGCGGGCCGGGGCTAGCAGGCTAGCAGAACGTCTTTCAGGGGATGTCGCGGCGGACGAGCCTGTTGAAACCCCCTTGGACGGTTACGTTGGCAGATCAGTCGTGATGGATCGGCGGGGCTCCGTGCCGGCAGTAAAATTGTCCAGGCCAATTTGCAAAATAGGTATTGTAGCCCAAAAATTGGCTGATGGACTTCTTCAGCTAGCCGGGAGATGGGCCTAGCTCCAGGCTAACTCCATGTTAACAGGTGCTTGCTTTTGGACAGAGACATTAGCCAGGAGTAGCCACTCGGATAGCAGTTTGCGATAGGAATCCGGAGATGTTGAGATGCTGTAGAGAAAAAGCAGTTCGATACGCTCTGGGTTGACTGGCAGGAATTGAACGGGCTGAAGCTGGCTGATGTTCGAGTTAACAGTAATGACCGCTAGCAGTGGCTAACTGACTACTAGCTAAAGTGTAAAAAAATAGCAGATCCGTACCACATTGGGTGAGAAGGGTTGCAGGAGAGTATGCTCAGTCCGTTAATGGGAATTGAGATGAATAAAATAGTAAAAATATGTACGAAATATATACGAATAAAAATATATATACATGGGACGGGACAAGACAACAGACGTCTGACGGCTACGCCGTCTGTCTGTTGGGACAGCTACTCTGAACACCAGGTGAAATTGTGCCTCATTAGCACATTGTTATGTATGTATCCAAATAAATGTCACTAGAAAACAGCATAAACAAATGCAAAGGCTGCTACTTTGCTATTATTCTGACTGCACTTTTTGACATGACTGTAAGTTAGCCGTAGTTGGCTAGCTAGAAAGCATAGGACAAGAACGTTACCAGCAAGTATGGCAATGGAACATTTAAAGCAAACGACTGGGTCCCGTCCATAGAAACAAAACAAAAAGACTGAACGACTGGGTCACGTCTCTATCAACCGAACCGATAGAACAAAAAAACAGCCGGCTTTGGTAGCAATCCCAGATTTGTGGAAGGATGAAATAGTATGAATAAATTGTTTTTAATTCAAATATATACTGTATAATTCTTTGAATATGTTGGTAACCCGTTGTATGAAAGTGATAATTCCCTCGTCTCGGGTCTAACAACACCCGTGCCAATGTATCCTCCAAACACTGGCTTCGAGAGCATTATCACTTAAATAGAACTGGCTTGGAACCTCTAACTCTGGCAATTTGACTGGTAAACTTATAGGGACACTCACAATGGCTGCCTGGTATTGTGATGTAATAATTCTCATGGTAATGAATATTCTTTCAAGAGATGCTAACTGATGTGGCTCATGCAATGGAATGTATTTTAATTTTAATTTTATTTGAATTGATTCAACAAATCACAGCACAGATTGATGGGTACACTTCCTGATTTGACTTCCTGCTTTGCTCCTTCCTTTCTGCTTTACACTCGCAATGGCCGCCAGTCCACCCATTATGCCATCATTGACTTCAATGGGGATGCCCTTTCTATTCTTTCTTATTTCTATGATCACAGTATCATCATTGTCATCAGCTTTATATGGTAGTAACAATTACAACAGACCTGCCTTACTTGTCTGAGGAGTTCTAATCTCATCCGAAGTGATGATTTCTTCTGTAATCCACAGATTCTTATGATCCGGATTATTGTATCATTTCCATTTTGATTAATAGACCCAGAATAAAGTCTCATTTCATTTACACTATCCAGGTCAGAATTTATCAAGTGTTAGCCTGTAATACTTCTAGTCCCATGTCGTGAATGAATTTATGCCCTGGCTTGGGCTCAATCTGATTTCTTTCATGGTTTCTGGCCTCTAAATCCAACAAAAAGAGCTTTTCCTGGTCAATTGTGCCTTCCCACTGGGCACAGACGTCAATTCAACGTCTATTCCACGTTGGTTCAACTTAATTTCATTGAAATGATAAACCCCCCAAAAACTTGATTTCTTCTTCTTTCAATCCCTCTAAAAAACTAAAGTATTATTTTGAATGTGATCGATGAGAGAGAATGTCATTGAGGTTAAACCCATTGGTACCATCTTCTTTTCCTCTGTCTCATCTGCAGCCTCTGACAATCACAGTGTGGATTTGATTGCAGGGTAAATGGATGTGTTTGATTGAGACACTTCATTAATTTAACCTCAAAGGGACAATCAGCCTCTGGCAGAAAAAATATGATGGTGAAATCACAGAGTAGGTAAAGGACTGTGTTTTACATGTCTGTGACCATTCTAAAGAGTGGAGAACAATCGCTGGCCTTGGAGGTCCATGTCATGCTGTGACAGGGTGACAGAACTTGTCTAACACTGACTTAATATTAAACCTCAATTGCCAATGTAGTCTGGGTTGTTTTGTTACGAACATCTACTACGTGTGATGGTTTCTTATACTGTAGGTGAACAGATTACATTGATAATATCATTTTGTCAGATATTTGAAATATGAGAAGATTAGCCTATAGTTTATACAGTTTATTTAATGATTTTCTTGTTATACTCTACACTTTGCACAAGGACTCAGTACTCTTGCTTCCTGTATACAAGCAGAAGCTCAAACAGGAAGTATTTGTGACTTGGTCCATTGTGAAATGGTCATCACAATCAGGAATTATTCTACCGGACTGCTTTGCTAGCGTTGATTGGAATATGTTCCGAAACACCAACAATAACATCGACAAGCTAACCACCTCTGTCACCGGCTTCATAAGGAAATGCATCGGCGACATTGTCCCAACAGTGAAAGTTCGCAGTGAAAGCTTCCCCAATAAAAAGCCCTGGATTAACACTGAGGTTGGCGCTAAGGAAAGGGCTACTGCACACAAACCTGAGGCTACGGCTGAGGACAGCAACAAGTACAAGATGTCCCGCTACGACCTTCGCAGAGTCATCAGTTGAGCAAAAAGACAATATAGGAATAAAGTGGAATCATATTACAAAGGCTCCGACACCTGTCGCATGCGGCTACAGTCCATTACGAATTATAAAGAAAGACCCAGCCATGATCTGCCCAACGATGACACTCTACCAGACGAACTCAACACATTTTATGCACGCTTCGACAATAACACAAAACTATGAATGAGGGTCACCACCGAACCAGAGAACTGGTTGATCTCACTCTCCGAGGCCGACTTGAGAAAGATCTTTAATCAGGTCAAGGCTGCGGGACCGGAAGTTATTCCAGGGCCCATTCTCAGAGCATGCACAGATCAGCTGGCAGGCATATTCACGGTCATTTTCAACCTGTCTTTTCTTTTTAAACATACAATCTACCTGCAGTGAAGGCGCTCAACATTTACATTACATTCAGTCATCCAGTAGACACTCCCTTCCAGAGCAACCCACAGGAACAAACATGGTCAAGTGCCCTGCCCAAGGGCACATCGACAGATCTCCCACCAAGTCAAATCAGGGACCGGAACCAGTGACCTCTCGGCCACCGGCCCAAGCATCCAACCCCCAGGCCACCAACCATCCAAGATTCCCCCCACAGTTCCCCCGAGAGCTGCCCCTCAAATATCCGAGACCCGCCAATAAAACCCTCCCTCTCGACTCTTGACCCCCAACCTCTCCTTGTCACAGTCTAGTCCCCACATGTTCTAAGATGACTATCATCATTCCTGTACACAACAACTCTCAAGCTTAATGCCGCAACGACTACCACTCCATAGCACTCATATCTGTAATCATGAAGAGCTTTGAAAGACTGGTTATGGCACACATCAACGCCATCATCCCAGACACACTAGGCTGACTCCTATTTGCATACCACCCCAGCAGATCCATAGATGACGCAATCTCACTTGCACTCCATATTGCCCTCACCCATCTAGATACGAGGAATACCTTTGTGAGAATTGTCACGAATTGGCTCGTAGCCCGTAACAAGAAGGGAGACAATGCAGAGATCAAGGAAAACGGTATCAAAAATGTTTTTATTAACTAAAGTAAACTATATACAATTAACAATGGAGTTTGTAGTTAGTAATCAGTAAAGTGTGGACCCCAGGAAGAGAAGCTACTGCTTTTGCAACAGGTAATATGGATCCTAAAAAAATACTACAAAAATACCAAGTGAATGGTTGTGTGGTGATAATGAAGGGTGTTGTGAGGTGCCAAAATAAGCCACAAAATGTCACAAACAAAAATAACAGTGTGTCTACATGGAGATAGTCTCCTCAATGTATGGGGGACAGGTGTATTTATCCCCGGGAGACACCCGAGCCTAGGTGTGTCCTATTTCGCTGACGACCCTCCCAGCTCTGCCCACTGACACCCTATTAAGGAAGACAAGAGCAGAGAGAATGAATTTGGCAGACAGAGTGGGTGGGTCGTCACAGAATGCTGTTTAATGACTACAGCTCAGCGTTCAACACCATTGTCCCCTTGAAAGCTAGTCACCAATCTTAGGACTCTGGGACTGAACACCTTCCTCTGCAACTGGATCCTTGACTTCCTTATTGGCTGACCCCAGGTAGTGAGGGTAGGCAACATCACCTCAGCTTCAAGTTCCTCGGGGTCCAAATCACTAAAGACTTAAAATGGTCGACGCACATGCGCACAGTTGTGAAGAAAGCGAGACAGCTCCTCTTCCCTCTCTGGAGGTTGAAAAAGTTTGTCATGGGCCTTCAAATCCTGAAACATGTCTATGCATGACTCTACATGACGCTACAAAGGGTGTTCCTAGAACTTGAGGAAATCTGCAAATAAGAATGGGAGAAAATCACCAAATCCTGATGTTCAAAGCTGATACAGACATACCCAAGATGACTCAAAGCTAATACAGACATAACCAAGATGACCCAAAGCTGATACGGACATACCCAAGATGACCCAAAGCTGATACAGACATAACCAAGATGACTCAAAGCTGATACAGACATACCCAAGATGGCTCGAAGCTGATACAGACATACCCAAGATGACTCAAAGCTGATACAGACATACCCAAGATGACTCAAAGCTAATACAGACATAACCAAGATGACCCAAAGCTGATACAGACATACCCAAGATGACTCAAAGCTGATACAGACATACCCAAGATGACTCAAAGCTGATACAGACATACCCAAAATGACTCAAAGCTGATACAGACATACCCAAGATGACTCAAAGCTAATACAGACATAACCAAGATGACCCAAAGCTGATACAGACATACCCAAGATGACTCAAAGCTGATACAGACATACCCAAGATGACTCAAAGCTGATACAGACATACCCAAGATGACTCAAAGCTAATACAGACATAACCAAGATGACCCAAAGCTGATACAGACATACCCAAGATGACTCAAAGCTGATACAGACATACCCAAGATGACTCAAAGCTGATACAGACATACCCAAGATGGCTCGAAGCTGATACAGACATACCCAATATGACTCAAAGCTGATACAGACATACCCAAGATGACTCAAAGCTAATACAGACATAACCAAGATGACTCAAAGCTAATACAGACATAACCAAGATGACCCAAAGCTGATACAGACATACCCAAGATGACTCAAAGCTGATACAGACATACCCAAGATGACTCAAAGCTGATACAGACATACCCAAAATGACTCAAAGCTGATACAGACATACCCAAGATGACTCAAAGCTAATACAGACATAACCAAGATGAACCAAAGCTGATACAGACATACCCAAGATGACTCAAAGCTGATACAGACATACCCAAGATGACTCAAAGCTGATACAGACATACCCAAGATGACTCAAAGCTAATACAGACATAACCAAGATGACCCAAAGCTGATACAGACATACCCAAGATGACTCAAAGCTGATACAGACATACCCAAGATGACTCAAAGCTGATACAGACATACCCAAGATGGCTCGAAGCTGATACAGACATACCCAAGATGACTCAAAGCTGATACAGACATACCCAAGATGACTCAAAGCTAATACAGACATAACCAAGATGACCCAAAGCTGATACAGACATACCCAAGATGACTCAAATCTGATACAGACATACCCAAGATGACTCAATGCTAATACAGACATACCCAAGATGACTCAAAGCTGATACAGACATACCCAAGATGACTCAAAGCTAATACAGACATAACCAAGATGACCCAAAGCTGATACAGACATACCCAAGATGACTCAAATCTGATACAGACATACCCAAGATGACTCAAAGCTGATACAGACATACCCAAGATGGCTCAAAGCTGATACAGACATACCCAAGATGACTCAAAGCTGATACAGACATACCCAAGATGACTCAAAGCTAATACAGACATAACCAAGATGACCCAAAGCTGATACAGACATACCCAAGATGAGTCAAAGCTGATACAGACATACCCAAGATGACTCAAAGCTAATACAGACATACCCAAGATGACTCAAAGCTGATACAGACATACCCAAGATGACTCAAAGCTGATACAGACATACCCAAAATGACTCAAAGCTGATACAGACATACCCAAGATGACTCAAAGCTAATACAGACATAACCAAGAGACCCAAAGCTGATACAGACATACCCAAGATGACTCAAAGCTGATACAGACATACCCAAGATGACTCCAAGCTGTAATCACCTCCAAAGGTTCTTGTACAAAGTATTGAGTCAGGGTGTGGATACTTATGTAAATGAGATATTTCTGTATTTCTGTATTTCATTTTCAATAAATGTGCAAACATTTCTAAAACCATGTTTTACACCCCATTATGGGGTGTTGTGTGTAGATGAGTGAGAAAAAAACATTTTGAATTCAGCCTGTAACACCACAAAATGTGGAATAAGTCAAGGGGTATAAATGCTTTCTGAAGGCTCCGTACATCTCAACCTGGATACATTATTTTGGAAAATTTCTATTGGCCTTGAATCAAGTAGCACTTAGCATTTCCTAATCAGCACTGTCTCTAACCTCCACAGATTATCAGGCTAATTATCATCTGAAAGCTTTCATTTGTTTCCCAACAATTCCAGGGCTCTGTGCATACAGACAAGAAGAGGTTCTCTTGAGACTACTGTCTCGTTCACAAATTCCTTCCCTTACACACACACACACTCTCTCTCTCTCTCTCTCTCTCTCTCTCTCTCTCTCTCTCTCTCTCTCTCTCTCTCTCTCTCTCTCTCTCTCTCTCTCTCGTTTCTCTCTCTCTCTCTCTCTCTCTCTCTCTCTCTCTCTCTCTCTCTCTCTCTCTCTCTGTCGATCGCGTCTCTCTTTGTCTTTCTTGTGTTGTTGGGAAAAGATTCCTATGGACCTCTCTATCATACTACCTACAATCCCTCTCCTCTCCTCTCCTCTCCTCTCCTCTCCTCTCCTCTCCTCTCCTCTCCTCTCCTCTCCTCTCCTCTCCTCTCCTCTCCTCTCCTCTCCTCTCCTCTCCTCTCCTCTCCTCTCCTCTCCTCTCTCTTCTTTCCCACCATTCACAAAATACAGCAAGGTAATTGATCACACAAGTGAACTGTAAAATATTCATTTTCTACTTCAACAGCCAGATAAATCTCAGGGGAGAGTTTGGAGGAGGGTGCTGGTGGAAATATTGCTTATGCACCACCCGGCAAGGTAGGAGGGTAGAAGCTTGATTGTGAACCAGGCAGATAAGAGGGAGGCTATGGTTGTCTAGCTGCCAGACAGCCAGTGATGGCCAGCCATGCAGCGCCCGGCCTGGCCTCATAGAGCCAGAGCCCAAATCACTCACTCTCTCTCTCTCTCTCTCTCTCTCTCTCTCTCTCTCTCTCTCTCTCTCTCTCTCTCTCTCTCTCTCTCTCTCTCTCTCTCTCTCTCTCTCTCTCTCTCTCTCTCTCTCTCTCTAATCAGGCTGGATCTGAGGCCGCAGACAGTGTTGACGGAGTGGTTGGTTTGCTGCTCTCTTCATGACTGGCAAGCTAAGGACAGGATTCATGCCGTCATGTTTACGTAGAATTTCTTGCTTGGTTACTGCTTGGTTACTCTTCCTCTGATGACCACGATCATCATCCTGTAGGGAGTCTTGTACTAAGTATCTTACAGAGCACTAACCAATCCTTTTGCAATTGTATGTGGCCATAGATTTTTTTTTTACATAAGCTAACATGTAAATACTGCAATGGGGGTTTGATTAAATTGGGCCCACATCCATTTCATTATCGTTATTAAATTACAACTAAATCAATGAAGCAAGGAATAGAACATATGTTATCGATCCAATGAGATGGTCAGGAAAGCCATGCAAGAACAAAGGTCAAAAGGCTTAGAGGTGAAAGGTGAAAGGTTATGACTGATATAAGAGATATTGGTAAGAGGTATTTCTCCCTTTGTAGTGGTCTTATTGATTTGAATCTTTAGCAGCTTATAGAAACCAGAAAGAAGGCCAGAAAGGGAACAGTCTCGTATGCTTTGGCTGTCGAAAATACCTTCATTTTTAGATTTCCCTATGTGTTGCCAATCATGCAATTGCTATAGCTGCAATATTCCAAACCTTCTCGTCCACCAGTGTTTCATGATATGGCCAACTTCACTTTATTTTTCGCAGACAGAGAAGGTCACCCTATATGTGTGGATATGTTTCTACTACCTACCTGCTTATATCATAACAGCCTTGGGTCTGTCCTTCACCCCATCCAATTACAGTATACTCTAAAGGTGATCCTTTGTTTCAAGTCTATCTCACACAGACACCTCCTCACTTCCTCAAATGTTCTCTCCAACCCCCTGCTCTCTCCAACCCCCTGCTCTCTCCAACCCCCTGCTCTCTCCACCTCTCTGCTCTCTCCACCTCTCTGCGCTCTCCAACCCCTGCTCTCTTCACCTCTCTGCTCTCTCCACCTCTCTGCTCTCTCCACTCCTCTGCTCTCTCCACCTCTCTGCTCTCTCCACCGCTCTGCTCTCTCCACTCCTCTGCTCTCTCCACCTCTCTGCTCTCTCCACCTCTCTGCTCTCTCCATCCCTCTGCTCTCTCCATCCCTCTGCTCTCTCCATCCCTCTGCTCTCCACCTGCTCTCTCTCCATCCCTCTGCTCTCTCCATCCCTCTGCTCTCTCCATCCCTCTGCTCTCTCCATCCCTCTGCTCTCTCCACCTCTCTGCTCTCTCCACTCCTCTGCTCTCTCCACCACTCTGCTCTCTCCACTACTCTGCTCTCTCCACCTCTCTGCTCTCTTCACCTCTCTGCTCTCTCCAACCCTCTGCTCTATCAACCTCTCTTCTCTTTCCACCTCTCTGCTCTCTCCACCTCTCTGCTCTCTGCAACCCCCTGCTCTCTCCAACCCCCTGCTCTCTCCAACCCCCTGCTCTCTCCAACACCCTGCTCTCTCCATCTCTCTGCTCTCTCCAACCCCCTGTTCTCTCCACCTCTCTGCTCTCTCCACTCCTCTGCTCTCTCCAACCCCCTGCTCTCTCCACTCCTCTGCTCTCTCCACCCCTCTGCTCTCTCCAACACCCTGCTCTCTCCACTCCTCTGCTCTCTCCACTCCTCTGTTATCTCCACCCCTCTGCTCGCTTTATCCCCCTTTACTCTCCACCCCTCTGCTCTCTCCAGCCTCTGTTCTCTTCATCCCTGTTCTCTCCACCCCTTTACTCTCCACTCCTATGTTCTCTTCATCCCCTGTTCTCTCCACCCCTTTACTCTCCACTATTCTGTTCTCTTCACCCCCTGTTCTCTCCACCCCTTTACTCTCCACCCCTCTGTTCTCTTCATCCCCTGTTCTCTCCACCCTTTTACTCTCCACCCCTTTACTCTCCACCCCTCTGTTCTCTTCATCCACCTGTTCTCTCCACCCCTCTGTTCTCTTTATCCCCCTTTACTCTCCACCCCTTTACTCTCCACTCCTCTGTTCTCTTCATCCCCTGTTCTCTCCACCCCTTTACTCTCCACCCCTCTGTTCTCTTCATCCACCTGTTCTCTCCACCTCTTTACTCTCCACTCCTCTGTTCTCTTCATCCCCTGTTCTCTCCACCCCTTTACTCTCCACTCCTCTGTTCTCTTCATCCCCTGTTCTCTCCACCCCTTTACTCTCCACTCCTCTGTTCTCTTCATCCCCTGTTCTCTCCACCCCTTTACTCTCCACTCCTCTGTTATCTTCATCCCCTGTGCTCTCCACCCCTATACTCTCCACTCTTCTGTTCTCTTTATCCCCCTTTGCTCTCCACCCCTTTACTCTCCACTCTTCTGTTCTCTTCATCCCCTGTTCTCTCCACCCCTTTACTCTCCACCCATCTGTTCTCTTCATCCACATGTTCTCTCCACTCCTTTACTCTCCACCCCTCTGTTCTCTTCATCCACCTGTTCTCTCCACCCCTTTACTCTCCACTCCTCTGTTCTCTTCATCCCCTGTTCTCTCCACCCTTTTACTCTCCACCCCTTTACTCTCCACCCCTCTGTTCTCTTCATCCACCTGTTCTCTCCACCCCTCTGTTCTCTTTATCCCCCTTTACTCTCCACCCCTTTACTCTCCACTCCTCTGTTCTCTTCATCCCCTGTTCTCTCCACCCCTTTACTCTCCACCCCTCTGTTCTCTTCATCCACCTGTTCTCTCCACCCCTTTACTCTCCACTCCTCTGTTCTCTTCATCCCCTGTTCTCTCCACCCCTTTACTCTCCACTCCTCTGTTCTCTTCATCCCCTGTTCTCTCCACCCCTTTACTCTCCACTCCTCTGTTATCTTCATCCCCTGTGCTCTCCACCCCTATACTCTCTACTCTTCTGTTCTCTTTATACCCCTTTGCTCTCCACCCCTTTACTCTCCACTCTTCTGTTCTCTTCATCCCCTGTTCTCTCCACCCCTTTACTCTCCACTCATCTGTTCTCTTCATCCACCTGTTCTCTCCACTCCTTTACTCTCCACCCATCTGTTCTCTTCATCCACCTGTTCTCTCCACCCCTTTACTCCCCACCCATCTGTTCTCTTCATCCACCTGTTCTCTCCACTCCTTTACTCTCCACCCATCTGTTCTCTTCATCCCCTGTTCTAACCACCCCTATACTCTCCACTCCTCTGTTCTCTTCATCCTCTGTTCTCTCCACTGACAGAGAGAGAGAGAGAGAGAGAGAGAGAGAGAGAGAGAGAGAGAGAGAGAGAGAGAGAGAGAGAGAGAGAGAGAGAGAGAGAGAGAGAGAGAGAGAGAGAGAGAGAGAGAGAGAGAGAGAGAGAGAGAGAGAGAGAGAGAGAGAGAGACAAGGGGAACAGAGAGAGAGACAAGGGAGAAGAGAGAGAGAGACAAGGGGAACAGAGAGAGAGACAAGAGAGAGAGAGAGAGAGAGAGAGAGAGAGAGAGAGAGAGAGAGAGAGACAAGGGGAACAGAGAGAGAGACAAGGGGAACAGAGAGAGAGACAAGGGGAACAGAGAGAGAGACAAGGGGAACAGAGAGAGAGACAAGGGGAACAGAGAGAGAGACAAGGGGAACAGAGAGAGAGACAAGGGGAACAGAGAGAGAGAGGGGGGGTGACACAGAGAGAGAGGGGGAGGGACAGAGGGGGTGCAGAGGGAAAGAGTGAGAGATAAGGGGAACAGAGAGAGAGCGAGATAAGGGGAACAGAGAGAGAGAGAGAGAGAAGGGGGAACAGAGAGAGAGAATTGGGAACAGAGAGAGATTTGGGAACAGAGAGAGAGAATTGGGAACAGAGAGAGATTTGGGAACAGAGAGAGAGAGTGAGAGAGAGGGGGGGCAGAGAGAGAGAGAGGGGGACCAGAGAGAGAGAGAGAGTGGGGAGAGAGAGAGAGATAAGGGGAACAGAGAGTGAGAGATGGGGAACAGAGAGAGAGATAAGGGGAACAGAGAGAGAGAGAAAGAGAGAGAGATAAGGGGAACAAAGAGATAGAAGGGGGAACAGAGAGAGAGAGCGAGATAAGGGGAACACACAGAGAGAGAGAAGGGGAACACAGAGAGAGAGATAAGGGGAACAGAGAGAGAGAGAAAGAGAGAGAGATAAGGGGAACAGAGAGAGAGCGAGATAAGGGGAACAGAGAGAGAGAGAAGGTGGAACAGAGAGAGAGAGAGAGATAAGGGGACCAGAGAGATAGAAGGGGAACACAGAGAGAGAGATAAGGGGAACAGAGAGAGAGAGAGAAAGAGAGAGAGATAAGGGAACAGAGAGAGAGCGAGATAAGGGGAACAGAGAGAGAGAAGGGGAACAGAGAGAGTCAGCGAGATAAGGGGAACACAGAGAGAGAGAGAAGGGGAACACAGAGAGAGTGATAAGGGGAACAGAGAGAGAGCGAGAGAAGGGGCAACAGAGAGAAAGGGGAACAGAGAGAGCGTCGAGAGAAGGGGAACAGAGAGGGGGAACAGAGAGAGATAGAAGGGGAACAGAAAGAGTGTGAAAGAAGGGGGATCAGAGAGAGAGAGCGAGGTAAGGGGAACAGAGAGAGAGAGCGAGATAAGGGGAACACAGAGAGAGAGAGAAGGGGAACACAGAGAGAGTGATAAGGGGAACAGAGAGAGAGTGAGAGAAGGGGCAACAGAGAGAAAGGGGAACAGAGAGAGCGTCGAGAGAAGGGGAACAGAGAGAAGGGGGAACAGAGAGAGATAGAAGGGGAACAGAAAGAGTGTGAAAGAAGGGGGATCAGAGAGAGAGAGCGAGGTAA
>NC_060181.1:27667968-27717968 GCF_021184085.1 Oncorhynchus gorbuscha | reverse complement strand
AGAGAGAGTGAGAAGGGGGAACAGAGAGAGAGAGAGATAAGGGGAACAGAGAGAGAGAAGGGGTAACAGAGAGAGCGAGAGAAGGGGGAACAGAGAGAGCGAGAGAAGGGGGAACAGAGAGAGACAGAGATAAGGGGAACAGAGAGAGAGAGAGAGAGAGAGATAAGGGGAACAGAGAGAGAGCAAGATAAGGGGAACAGAGAGAGAGAGAGAGAGAGAGAGAGAGAGAGAGAGAGAGAAGGGGGAACAGAGAGAGAGAACTGGGAACAGAGAGAGATTTGGGAACAGAGAGAGAGACAGAGATAAGGGGATCGGAGAGAGCGAGTGAGATAAGGGGAACAGAGAGAGAGTGAGATAAGGGGAACAGAGAGAGTGAGAAGGGGGAACAGAGAGAGAGAGATATAAGGGGAACAGGGAGAGAGAAGGGGAACAGAGAGAGAGAGGGAGAACGGGAATAGAGAGAGGGGGGTGACACAGAGAGAGAGGGGGGGGAGGGACAGAGAGAAAGAGAGAGAGAGACAGAGGGGTGCAGAGGGAAAGAGTGAGAGATAAGGGGAACAGAGAGAGAGAGAGAGAGAGAGAGATAAGGGGAACAGAGAGAGAGCGAGATAAGGGGAACAGAGAGAGAGAGAAGGTGGAACAGAGAGAGAGAGAGAGAGATAAGGGGACCAGAGAGATAGAAGGGGAACAGAGAGAGAGAGCGAGATAAGGGGAACACACAGAGAGAGAGAAGGGGAACACAGAGAGAGAGATAAGGGAACAGAACGAGAGAGAGAAAGAGAGAGAGATAAGGGGAACAGAGAGATAGAAGGGGAACAGAGAGAGAGAGCGAGATAAGGGGAACACACAGAGAGAGAGAAGGGGAACACAGAGAGAGAGATAAGGGGAACAGAGAGAGGAGAAAGAGAGAGATAAGGGGAACAGAGAGAGAGCGAGATAAGGGGAACAGAGAGAGAGAAGGGGGAACAGAGAGAGTGAGCGAGGTAAGGGGAACAGAGAGAGAGAGAGAAGGGGAACAGAGAGAGAGAGAGCGAGATAAGGGGAACAGAGAGAGAGAGAAGGGGAACAGAGACGAGAGAAGGGGAACAGAGATAGAGAAAGAAGGGGGAACAGAGAGAGCGAGAGAATTGGGAACAGAGAGAAATTTGGGAACAGAGAGAGAGACAGAGATAAGGGGAGAGATAAGGGGATCGGAGAGAGAGCGCGAGATAAGGGGAACAGAGAGAGAGCAAGATAGGGGGAACAGAGAGAGTGAGAAGGGGGAACAGAGAGAGTGAGAAGGGGGAACAGAGAGAGAGAGAGATAAGGGGAACAGAGAGAGAGAAGGGGTAACAGAGAGAGCGAGAGAAGGGGGAACAGAGAGAGCGAGAGAAGGGGGAACAGAGAGAGACAGAGATAAGGGGAACAGAGAGAGAGAGAGAGAGAGATAAGGGGAACAGAGAGAGAGCAAGATAAGGGGAACAGAGAGAGAGAGAGAGAGAGAGAGAGAGAGAGAGAGAAGGGGGAACAGAGAGAGAGAACTGGGAACAGAGAGAGATTTGGGAACAGAGAGAGAGACAGAGATAAGGGGATCGGAGAGAGCGAGTGAGATAAGGGGAACAGAGAGAGAGTGAGATAAGGGGAACAGAGAGAGTGAGAAGGGGGAACAGAGAGAGAGAGATATAAGGGGAACAGGGAGAGAGAAGGGGAACAGAGAGAGAGAGGGAGAAGCGGGAATAGAGAGAGAGGGGGTGACACAGAGAGAGAGGGGGAGGGACAGAGAGAAAGAGAGAGAGAGACAGAGGGGGTGCAGAGGGAAAGAGTGAGAGATAAGGGGAACAGAGAGAGAGAGAGAAAGAGAGAGAGATAAGGGGAACAGAGAGAGAGCGAGATAAGGGGAACAGAGAGAGAGAGAAGGTGGAACAGAGAGAGAGAGAGAGAGAGATAAGGGGACCAGAGAGATAGAAGGGGGAACAGAGAGAGAGAGCGAGATAAGGGGAACACACAGAGAGAGAGAAGGGGAACACAGAGAGAGAGATAAGGGGAACAGAGAGCGAGAGAGAGAAAGAGAGAGAGATAAGGGGAACAGAGAGATAGAAGGGGGAACAGAGAGAGAGAGCGAGATAAGGGGAACACACAGAGAGAGAGAAGGGGAACACAGAGAGAGAGATAAGGGGAACAGAGAGAGAGAGAGAAAGAGAGAGAGATAAGGGGAACAGAGAGAGAGCGAGATAAGGGGAACAGAGAGAGAGAAGGGGGAACAGAGAGAGTGAGCGAGATAAGGGGAACACAGAGAGAGAGAGAAGGGGAACACAGAGAGAGTGATAAGGGGAACAGAGAGAGAGCGAGAGAAGGGGCAACAGAGAGAAAGGGGAACAGAGAGAGCGTCGAGAGAAGGGGGAACAGAGAGAAGGGGGAACAGAGAGAGATAGAAGGGGAACAGAAAGAGTGTGAAAGAAGGGGGATCAGAGAGAGAGAGCGAGGTAAGGGGAACAGAGAGAGAGAGAGCGAGATAAGGGGAACACAGAGAGAGAGAGAAGGGGAACACAGAGAGAGTGATAAGGGGAACAGAGAGAGAGTGAGAGAAGGGGCAACAGAGAGAAAGGGGAACAGAGAGAGCGTCGAGAGAAGGGGGAACAGAGAGAAGGGGGAACAGAGAGAGATAGAAGGGGAACAGAAAGAGTGTGAAAGAAGGGGGATCAGAGAGAGAGAGCGAGGTAAGGGGAACAGAGAGAGAGAGAAGGGGGAACAGAGAGAGAGAGAGCGAGATAAGGGGAACAGAGAGAGAGAGAGAAGGGGGAACAGAGAGAGACAGAGATAAGGGGAACAGAGAGAGAGAGAGAGAGAGAGATAAGGGGAACAGAGAGAGAGCAAGATAAGGGGAACAGAGAGAGAGAGAGAGAGAGAGAGAGAGAGAGAGAGAGAGAAGGGGGAACAGAGAGAGAGAACTGGGAACAGAGAGAGATTTGGGAACAGAGAGAGAGACAGAGATAAGGGGATCGGAGAGAGCGAGTGAGATAAGGGGAACAGAGAGAGAGTGAGATAAGGGGAACAGAGAGAGTGAGAAGGGGGAACAGAGAGAGAGAGATATAAGGGGAACAGGGAGAGAGAAGGGGAACAGAGAGAGAGAGGGGAGAAGCGGGAATAGAGAGAGAGGGGGGTGACACAGAGAGAGAGGGGGGAGGGACAGAGAGAAAGAGAGAGAGAGACAGAGGGGGTGCAGAGGGAAAGAGTGAGAGATAAGGGGAACAGAGAGAGAGAGAGAAAGAGAGAGAGATAAGGGGAACAGAGAGAGAGCGAGATAAGGGGAACAGAGAGAGAGAGAAGGTGGAACAGAGAGAGAGAGAGAGAGATAAGGGGACCAGAGAGATAGAAGGGGGAACAGAGAGAGAGAGCGAGATAAGGGGAACACACAGAGAGAGAGAAGGGGAACACAGAGAGAGAGATAAGGGGAACAGAGAGCGAGAGAGAGAAAGAGAGAGAGATAAGGGGAACAGAGAGATAGAAGGGGGAACAGAGAGAGAGAGCGAGATAAGGGGAACACACAGAGAGAATGAAGGGGAACACAGAGAGAGAGATAAGGGGAACAGAGAGAGAGAGAAAGAGAGAGAGATAAGGGGAACAGAGAGAGAGCGAGATAAGGGGAACAGAGAGAGAGAAGGGGAACAGAGAGAGTCAGCGAGATAAGGGGAACACAGAGAGAGAGAGAAGGGGAACACAGAGAGAGTGATAAGGGGAACAGAGAGAGAGCGAGAGAAGGGGCAACAGAGAGAAAGGGGAACAGAGAGAGCGTCGAGAGAAGGGGGAACAGAGAGAAGGGGGAACAGAGAGAGATAGAAGGGGAACAGAAAGAGTGTGAAAGAAGGGGGATCAGAGAGAGAGAGCGAGGTAAGGGGAACAGAGAGAGAGAGCGAGATAAGGGGAACACAGAGAGAGAGAGAAGGGGAACACAGAGAGAGTGATAAGGGGAACAGAGAGAGAGTGAGAGAAGGGGCAACAGAGAGAAAGGGGAACAGAGAGAGCGTCGAGAGAAGGGGGAACAGAGAGAAGGGGGAACAGAGAGAGATAGAAGGGGAACAGAAAGAGTGTGAAAGAAGGGGGATCAGAGAGAGAGAGCGAGGTAAGGGGAACAGAGAGAGAGAGAGAAGGGGGAACAGAGAGAGAGAGAGCGAGATAAGGGGAACAGAGAGAGAGAGAGAAGGGGGAACAGAGAGAGCGAGAGAAGGGGGAACAGAGAGACGAGAGAAGGGGGAACAGAGATAGAGAAAGAAGGGGGAACAGAGAGAGCGAGAGAATTGGGAACAGAGAGAAATTTGGGAACAGAGAGAGAGACAGAGATAAGGGGATCGGAGAGAGAGCGCGAGATAAGGGGAACAGAGAGAGAGCAAGATAGGGGGAACAGAGAGAGTGAGAAGGGGGAACAGAGAGAGAGAGAGATAAGGGGAACAGAGAGAGAGAAGGGGTAACAGAGAGAGCGAGAGAAGGGGGAACAGAGAGAGCGAGAGAAGGGGGAACAGAGAGAGACAGAGATAAGGGGAACAGAGAGAGAGAGAGAGAGAGAGAGAGATAAGGGGAACAGAGAGAGAGCAAGATAAGGGGAACAGAGAGAGAGAGAGAGAGAGAGAGAGAGAGAGAGAGAGAGAAGGGGGAACAGAGAGAGAGAACTGGGAACAGAGAGAGATTTGGGAACAGAGAGAGAGACAGAGATAAGGGGATCGGAGAGAGCGAGTGAGATAAGGGGAACAGAGAGAGTGAGATAAGGGGAACAGAGAGAGTGAGAAGGGGGAACAGAGAGAGAGAGATATAAGGGGAACAGGGAGAGAGAAGGGGAACAGAGAGAGAGAGGGGAGAACGGGAATAGAGAGAGAGGGGGTGACACAGAGAGAGAGGGGGAGGGACAGAGAGAAAAGAGAGAGAGACAGAGGGGGTGCAGAGGGAAAGAGTGAGAGATAAGGGGAACAGAGAGAGAGAGAGAAAAGAGAGAGATAAGGGGAACAGAGAGAGAGCGAGATAAGGGGAACAGAGAGAGAGAGAAGGTGGAACAGAGAGAGAGAGAGAGAGATAAGGGGACCAGAGAGATAGAAGGGGGAACAGAGAGAGAGACGAGATAAGGGGAACACACAGAGAGAGAGAAGGGGAACACAGAGAGAGAGATAAGGGGAACAGAGACGAGAGAGAGAAAGAGAGAGAGATAAGGGGAACAGAGAGATAGAAGGGGAACAGAGAGAGAGAGAGATAAGGGAACACACAGAGAGAGAGAAGGGGAACACAGAGAGAGAGGGGGAACAGAGAGAAAGAGAGAGAGATAAGGGGAACAGAGAGAGAGCGAGATAAGGGGAACAGAGAGAGAGAAGGGGGAACAGAGAGAGTGAGCGAGGTAAGGGGAACAGAGAGAGAGAGAGAAGGGGGAACAGAGAGAGAGAGAGCGAGATAAGGGGAACAGAGAGAGAGAGAGAAGGGGGAACAGAGAGAGCGAGAGAAGGGGGAACAGAGATAGAGAAAGAAGGGGGAACAGAGAGAGCGAGAGAATTGGGAACAGAGAGAAATTTGGGAACAGAGAGAGAGACAGAGATAAGGGGAGAGATAAGGGGATCGGAGAGAGAGCGCGAGATAAGGGGAACAGAGAGAGAGCAAGATAGGGGGAACAGAGAGTGAGAAGGGGGAACAGAGAGAGTGAGAAGGGGGAACAGAGAGAGAGAGATAAGGGGAACAGAGAGAGAGAAGGGGTAACAGAGAGAGCGAGAGAAGGGGGAACAGAGAGAGAGAGAAGGGGGAACAGAGAGAGACAGAGATAAGGGGAACAGAGAGAGAGAGAGAGAGAGATAAGGGGAACAGAGAGAGAGCAAGATAAGGGGAGAGAGAGAGAGAGAGAGAGAGAGAGAGAGAAGGGGGAACAGAGAGAGAGAACTGGGAACAGAGAGAGATTTGGGAACAGAGAGAGAGACAGAGATAAGGGGATCGGAGAGAGAGAGTGAGATAAGGGGAACAGAGAGAGAGTGAGATAAGGGGAACAGAGAGAGTGAGAAGGGGGAACAGAGAGATAGAGAGAGATATAAGGGGAACAGGGAGAGAGAAGGGGAACAGAGAGAGAGAGAGAAGCGGGAATAGAGAGAGAGGGGGTGACACAGAGAGAGAGGGGGAGGGACAGAGAGAAAGAGAGAGAGAGAGACAGAGGGGTGCAGAGGGAAAGAGAGAGAGGGAACAGAGATAAGGGGAACAGAGAGAGCGAGATAAGGGGAACAGAGAGAGAGAGAAGGTGGAACAGAGAGAGAGAGAGAGAGATAAGGGGACCAGAGAGATAGAAGGGGGAACAGAGAGAGAGAGCGAGATAAGGGGAACACACAGAGAGAGAGAAGGGGAACACAGAGGGAGATAAGGGGAACAGAGAGCGAGAGAGAGAGAGAGAGAGATAAGGGGAACAGAGAGATAGAAGGGGGAACAGAGAGAGAGAGCGAGAGAGGGGAACAGAGAGAGAGAGGGGACAGAGAGAGAGATAAGGGGAACAGAGAGAGAGAGAAAGAGAGAGATAAGGGGAACAGAGAGAGAGAGCGAGATAAGGGGAACAGAGAGAGAGGGGGAACAGAGAGAGAGCGAGATAAGGGGAACACAGAGAGAGAGAGAAGGGGAACACAGAGAGAGATAAGGGGAACAGAGAGAGAGCGAGAGAAGGGGCAACAGAGAGAAAGGGGAACAGAGAGAGAGAGAAGGGGGAACAGAGAAGGGGGAACAGAGAGAGATAGAAGGGGAACAGAAAGAGTGTGAAAGAAGGGGGATCAGAGAGAGAGAGAGGTAAGGGGAACAGAGAGAGAGAGCGAGATAAGGGGAACACAGAGAGAGAGAGAAGGGGAACACAGAGAGAGTGATAAGGGGAACAGAGAGAGAGTGAGAGAAGGGGCAACAGAGAGAAAGGGGAACAGAGAGAGCGTCGAGAGAAGGGGGAACAGAGAGAAGGGGGAACAGAGAGAGATAGAAGGGGAACAGAAAGAGTGTGAAAGAAGGGGGATCAGAGAGAGAGAGCGAGGTAAGGGGAACAGAGAGAGAGAGAAGGGGGAACAGAGAGAGAGAGAGCGAGATAAGGGGAACACAGAGAGAGACAGAGATAAGGGGAACAGAGAGAGAGAGAGAGAGAGAGATAAGGGGAACAGAGAGAGAGCAAGATAAGGGGAACAGAGAGAGAGAGGAACAGAGAGAGAGAGAGAGAAGGAAGGGGGAACAGAGAGAGAACTGGGAACAGAGAGAGATTTGGGAACAGAGAGAGAGACAGAGATAAGGGGATCGGAGAGAAGTGAGATAAGGGAACAGAGAGAGATGAGATAAGGGGAACAGAGAGAGTGAGAAGGGGGAACAAGAGAGAGAGATAAGGGGAACAGGGAGAGAGAAGGGGAACAGAGAGAGAGAGGGGAGAAGCGGGAATAGAGAGAGAGGGGTGAGAGAGAGAGGGGGGAGGGACAGAGAGAAAGAGAGAGAGAGACAGAGGGGGTGCAGAGGGAAAGATGAGAGTAAGGGGAACAGAGAAGAGAGAGAAAGAGAGAGATAAGGGGAACAGAGAGCGAGATAAGGGGAACAGAGAGAGAGAGAAGGTGGAACAGAGAGAGAGAGAGAGAGATAAGGGGACCAGAGAGAAGAAGGGGAACAGAGAGAGAGAGCGAGATAAGGGGAACACAGAGAGAAGGGGAACACAGAGAGAGAGATAAGGGGAACAGAGAGAAGGGGGAACAGAGAGAGATAGAAGGGGAACAGAAAGAGTGTGAAAGAGGGGGATCAGAGAGAGAGAGCGAGGTAAGGGGAACAGAGAGAGAGAGAGCGAGATAAGGGGAACACAGAGAGAGAGAGAAGGGGAACACAGAGAGAGTGATAAGGGGAACAGAGAGAGAGTGAGAGAAGGGGCAACAGAGAGAAAGGGGAACAGAGAGAGCGTCGAGAGAAGGGGGAACAGAGAGAAGGGGGAACAGAGAGAGATAGAAGGGGAACAGAAAGAGTGTGAAAGAAGGGGGATCAGAGAGAGAGAGCGAGGTAAGGGGAACAGAGAGAGAGAGAAGGGGGAACAGAGAGAGAGAGAGCGAGATAAGGGGAACAGAGAGAGAGAGAGAAGGGGGAACAGAGAGAGCGAGAGAATTGGGAACAGAGAGAAATTTGGGAACAGAGAGAGAGACAGAGATAAGGGGATCGGAGAGAGAGCGCGAGATAAGGGGAACAGAGAGAGAGCAAGATAGGGGGAACAGAGAGAGTGAGAAGGGGGAACAGAGAGAGAGAGAGATAAGGGGAACAGAGAGAGAAGGGGTAACAGAGAGAGCGAGAGAAGGGGGAACAGAGATAGAGAAAGAAGGGGGAACAGAGAGAGAGAGATTTGGGAACAGAGAGAAATTTGGGAGAGAGACAGAGATAAGGGGATCGGAGAGAGAGCGAGATAAGGGGAACAGAGAGAGAGCAAGATAGGGGAACAGAGAGAGTGAGAAGGGGGAACAGAGAGAGAGAGAGATAAGGGGAACAGAGAGAGAGAAGGGGTAACAGAGAGAGCGAGAGAAGGGGAACAGAGAGAGCGAGAGAAGGGGAACAGAGAGAGACAGAGATAAGGGGAGAGAGAGAGGAGAGAGAGATAAGGGGAACAGAGAGAGAGTGAGATAAGGGGAACAGAGAGAGAGAGAGAGAGAGGGAGAGAGAGAGAGAGAGACAGAGAGAAGGGGGAGAGAGAGAGAACTGGGAACAGAGAGAGATTTGGGAACAGAGAGAGAGACAGAGATAAGGGGATCGGAGAGAGCGAGTGAGATAAGGGGAACAGAGAGAGAGTGAGATAAGGGGAACAGAGAGATGAGAAGGGGGAACAGAGAGAGAGAGAAGGGGAACAGGAGAGAGAGGGGAACAGAGAGAGAGAGGGGAGAGCGGGAATAGAGAGAGAGGGGTGACACAGAGAGAGAGGGGAGGGACAGAGAGGAAGAGAGACAGAGGGTGCAGAGGGAAAGAGTGAGAGATAAGGGGAACAGAGAGAGAGAGAGAGATAAGGGGAACAGAGAGATAGAAGGGGGAACAGAGAGAGAGAGCGAGATAAGGGGAACACAGAGAGAGAGAAGGGGAACACAGAGAGAGAGGGGAACAGAGAGCGAGAGAGAGAAAGAGAGAGAGATAAGGGGAACAGAGAGATAGAAGGGGGAACAGAGAGAGAGGGCGAGATAAGGGGAACACACAGAGAGAGAGAAGGGGAACACAGAGAGAGAGATAAGGGGAACAGAGAGAGAGAGAAAGAGAGAGAGGGGAACAGAGAGAGAGCGAGATAAGGGAACAGAGAGAGAGAAAGGGGAACACAGAGAGAGTCAGCGAGATAAGGGGAACACAGAGAGAGAGAGAAGGGGAACACAGAGAGAGTGATAAGGGGAACAGAGAGAGAGCGAGAGAAGGGGCAACAGAGAGAAAGGGGAACAGAGAGAGCGTCGAGAGAAGGGGGAACAGAGAGAAGGGGGAACAGAGTTAGATAGAAGGGGAACAGAAAGAGTGTGAAAGAAGGGGGATCAGAGAGAGAGAGCGAGGTAAGGGGAACAGAGAGAGAGAGAGCGAGATAAGGGGAACACAGAGAGAGAGAGAAGGGGAACACAGAGAGAGTGATAAGGGGAACAGAGAGAGAGTGAGAGAAGGGGCAACAGAGAGAAAGGGGAACAGAGAGAGCGTCGAGAGAAGGGGGAACAGAGAGAAGGGGGAACAGAGAGAGATAGAAGGGGAACAGAAAGAGTGTGAAAGAAGGGGGATCAGAGAGAGAGAGTGAGGTAAGGGGAACAGAGAGAGAGAGAGAAGGGGGAACAGAGAGAGAGAGAGCGAGATAAGGGGAACAGAGAGAGAGAGAGAAGGGGGAACAGAGAGAGCGAGAGAAGGGGGAACAGAGATAGAGAAAGAAGGGGGAACAGAGAGAGCGAGAGAATTGGGAACAGAGAGAAATTTGGGAACAGAGAGAGAGACAGAGATAAGGGGAGAGATAAGGGGATCGGAGAGAGAGCGCGAGATAAGGGGAACAGAGAGAGAGCAAGATAGGGGGAACAGAGAGAGTGAGAAGGGGGAACAGAGAGAGAGAGAGATAAGGGGAACAGAGAGAGAGAAGGGGTAACAGAGAGAGCGAGAGAAGGGGGAACAGAGAGAGAGCGAGAGAAGGGGGAACAGAGAGAGACAGAGATAAGGGGAACAGAGAGAGAGAGAGAGAGAGAGAGAGAGAGAGAGAGAGAGAGATAAGGGGAACAGAGAGAGAGCGAGATAAGGGGAACAGAGAGAGAGAGAAGGGGAAGAGAGAGAGAGAGAGAGATAAGGGGAACAGAGAGAGAGAAGGGGAACAGAGAGAGAGAAGGGAAGAGAGAGAGGGAACAGGGAGAGAGAAGGGGAACAGAGAGAGAGAGGGGAGAAGGGAATAGAGAGAGGGGGGACACAGAGAGAGAGGGGGAGGGACAGAGAGAAGAGAGAGAGAGACAGAGGGGTGCAGAGGGAAAGAGTGAGAGATAAGGGAACAGAGAGAGAGAGAGAGAGAGAACAGAGAGAGGAGGGGAACAGAGAGAGAGAGAGGTGGAACAGAGAGAGAGAGAGAGATAAGGGGACCAGAGAGATAGAAGGGGAACAGAGAGAGAGAGCGAGATAAGGGAACACACAGAGAGAGAGAAGGGGAACACAGAGAGAGAGATAAGGGGAACAGAGAGAGAGAGGAGAAAGAGAGAGAGATAAGGGAACAGAGAGATAGAAGGGGAACAGAGAGAGAGAGCGAGATAAGGGGAAACACAGAGAGAGAGAAGGGAACACAGAGAGAGAGAGGGGAACAGAGAGAGAGAGAAAGAGAGAGAGTGAGATAAGGGGAACAGAGAGAGAGAAGGGGGAACAGAGAGAGTGAGCGAGATAAGGGGAACACAGAGAGAGAGAGAGGGGAACACAGAGAGAGTGATAGGGGAACAGAGAGAGAGCGAGAGAAGGGGCAACAGAGAGAAAGGGGGAGAGAGCGTCGAGAGAAGGGGGAACAGAGAGAAGGGGGAACAGAGAGAGATAGAAGGGGAACAGAGAGTGTGAAAGAAGGGGGATCAGAGAGAGAGAGCGAGGTAAGGGGAACAGAGAGAGATAGAGGAGATAAGGGGAACACAGAGAGTGAGAGAAGGGGAACACAGAGAGAGTGATAAGGGGAACAGAGAGAGAGTGAGAGAAGGGGCAACAGAGAGAAAGGGGAACAGAGAGATCGAGAGAAGGGGGAACAGAGAGAAGGGGGAACAGAGAGAGATAGAAGGGGAACAGAAAGAGTGTGAAAGAAGGGGGATCAGAGAGAGAGAGCGAGGTAAGGGGAACAGAGAGAGAGAGAGAGGAACAGAGAGAGAGAGAGCGAGATAAGGGGAACACAGAGAGAGAGAGAAGGGGGAACAGAGAGAGAGAGATGGGGGGAACAGAGATAGAGAAAGAAGGGGGAACAGAGAGAGAGGAATTGGGAACAGAGAGAAATTTGGGAACAGAGGAGAGACAGAGATAAGGGGATCGGAGAGAGAGCGAGATAAGGGGAACAGAGAGAGAGCAAGATAGGGGGAACAGAGAGATGAGAAGGGGGAACAGAGGAGAGAGATAAGGGGAACAGAGAGAGAGATAACAGAGAGAGCGAGAGAAGGGGGAACAGAGAGAGCGAGAGAAGGGGGAACAGAGAGAGACAGAGATAAGGGGAACAGAGAGAGGAGAGAGATAAGGGGAACAGAGAGAGAGATAAGGGGAACAGAGAGAGAGAGAGAGAGAGAGAGAGAGAGAGAGAGAGAGAGAAGGGGAACAGAGAGAGAGAACTGGGAACAGAGAGAGATTTGGGAACAGAGAGGAGACAGAGATAAGGGGATCGGAGAGAGGAGTGAGATAAGGGGAACAGAGAGATGAGATAAGGGGAACAGAGAGAGTGAGAAGGGGGAACAGAGAGAGAGAGAGATAAGGGGAAAAGGGAGAGAGAGGGGAACAGAGAGAGGGATAGGGATAGAGGGATGACACAGGGGGAGGACAGAGAGAAATGAGGGAGACATGGAGGGGAGATAAGGGGAACAGGAGGGATAGATAAGGGGAACATTGAGAGAGGGGGGAGAGGGAGAGAGAGAGGAGGGAGACATGGAGAGAGAGAGATAAGGGGAACAGAGAGAGAGATGGGGAACAGAGGGAGAGATGGAGAGAGAGAGAGAGAGAGAGATAAGGGGAACAGAGAGAGGCGAGATAAGGGGAACAGAGAGAGAGAAGGGGGAACAGAGGATGAGCAGGTAAGGGGAACAGAGAGAGAGAGCGAGATAGGGGAACACAGAGAGAGAGAGAGAGAAAGAGGAGAGATAAGGGGAACAGAGAGAGAGCGAGATAAGGGGAACAGAGAGAGAGAAGGGGAACAGAGAGAGTGAGCGAGTAAGGGGAGAGAGAGAGCGAGATAAGGGGAACACAGAGAGAGGAGAAGGGGAACATGAGAGAGAGTGATAAGGGGAACAGAGAGAGAGTGAGAGAAGGGGCAACAGACAGAAAGGGAACAGATAGAGCGTCGAGAGAAGGGGGAACAGAGAGAAGGGGGAACAGAGAGAGATAGAAGGGAACAGAAAGAGTGTGAAAGAAGGGGGATCAGAGAGAGAGAGATAAGGGGAACAGAGAGAGAGAGAGAAGGGGGAACAGAGAGAGAGAGAGCGAGATAAGGGGAACAGAGAGAGAGAGAAGGGGGAAGAGAGACATGAGAGAAGGGGGAACAGAGATAGAGAAAGAAGGGGGAACAGAGAGAGCGAGAGAATTGGGAACAGAGAGAAATTTGGGAACAGAGAGGAGACAGAGATAAGGGGATCGGGAGAGAGCGCGAGATAAGGGGAACAGAGAGGAGCAAGATAGGGGGAACAGAGAGAGTGAGAAGGATAGAGAGAGAGAGATAAGGGAACAGAGAGAGAAGGGGTAACAGAGGAGCGAGAGAAGGGGGAACAGAGAGAGCGAGAGAAGGGGAACAGAGAGAGAGAGAGATAAGGGGATCAGAGAGAGAGAGCGAGATAAGGGGATACGTGGAGGGATGCATGGAGGGATCGATGAGGGCTACATGGAGGGATAGATGAGGGATACATGGAGGGATGCATGGAGGGATCGATGAGGGATACATGGAGGGATAGATGAGGGATACATGGAGGGATAGATGAGGGATACATGGAGGGAAAGATGAGGGATAGATGAGGGATACATGGAGGGATAGATGATTGATACATGGAGGGAAAGATGAGGGATACATGGAGGGATAGATGAGGGATACATGGAGGCATAGATGAGGGATAAATGGAGGGATAGATGAGGGATACATGGAGGAATAGATGAGGGATACATGGAGGGATACATGGATGGAGAGATGAGGGATACATGGAGAGATGAGGGATACATGGAGGGATAGATGAGGGATACATGGAGGGATACAAGGAGGGATACATGGAGGGATAGATAAGGGATACATGGAGGGATACATGGAGGGATAGATGAGGGATACATGGAGGGATAGATGAGGGATACATGGAGGGATAGATAAGGGATACATGGAGGGACACAAGGAGGGATAGATGAGGGATACATGGAGGGAGAGATGAGGGATACATGGAGGGATACAAGGAGGGATACATGGAGGGATAGATGAGGGCTACATTGAGGGATAGATGAGGGATACGTAGAGGGATACAAGGAGGTATAGATGAGGGATACATGGAGGGATAGATGAGGGATACATGGAGGGAGAGATGAGGGATACATGGAGGGATACATTGAGGGATAGATGAGGGATGCATGGAGGGATAGATGAGGTATACATGGAGGGATAGATGAGGAATACATGGAGGCATAGATGAAGGATACATGGAGGGATAGATGAGGGATACTTGGAGGGATACATGTAGGGAGACATGGAGGGATAGATGAGGGATAGATGAGGGATACGTGGAGGGATGCATGGAGCGGTCGATGAGGGATACATGGAGGGATAGATGAGGGATACATGGAGGGATAGATGAGGGATACATGGAGGGAAAGATGAGGGATAGATGAGGGATACATGGAGGAATAGATGAGGGATAGATGAGGGATATATGGAGGGATAGATGGGGGATACATGGAGGGATAGATGAGGGATACATGGAGGGATATATGAGGGATACATGGAGGATATATGAGGGATACATGGAGGGATAGATGAGGGATACATGGAGGAATAGATGAGGGATACATGGAGGGATACATGGATGGAGAGATGAGGGATACATGGAGAGATGAGGGATACATGGAGGGAAAGATGAGGGATACATGGAGGATACATGGATGAGGGATACATGGAGGGATAGATGAGGGATACATGGAGGGATAGATGAGGGATACATGGAGGGATAGATGAGGGATACATGGAGGGATAGATGAGGGCTACATGGAGGGATAGATGAGGGATACATGGAGGGATACAAGGAGGGATAGATGAGGAATACATGGAGGGATAGATAAGGGATACATGGGGGGATACATGGAGGGATAGATGATGGATACATGGAGGGATAGATGAGGGATACATGGAGGGATAGATAAGGGATACATGGAGGGACACAAGGAGGGATAGATGAGGGATACATGGAGGGATACAAGGAGGGATACATGGAGGGATAGATGAGGGCTACATTGAGGGATAGATGAGGGATACGTAGAGGGATACAAGGAGGTATAGATGAGGGATACATGGAGGGATAGATGAGGGATACATGGAGGGAGAGATGAGGGATACATGGAGGGATACATTGAGGGATAGATGAGGGATGCATGGAGGGATAGATGAGGTATACATGGAGGGATAGATGAGGAATACATGGAGGGATAGATGAAGGATACATGGAGGGATAGATGAGGGATACTTGGAGGGATACATGTAGGGAGACATGGAGGGATAGATGAGGGATAGAGGAGGGATACGTGGAGGGATGCATGGAGCGGTCGATGAGGGATACATGGAGGGATAGATGAGGGATAGATGAGGGATACATGGAGGGATAGATGAGGGATACATGGAGGGAAAGATGAGGGATAGATGAGGGATACATGGAGGAATAGATGAGGGATAGATGAGGGATATATGGAGGGATAGATGGGGGATACATGGAGGGATAGATGAGGGATACATGGAGGGATATATGAGGGATACATGGAGGGATATATGAGGGATACATGGAGGGATAGATGAGGGATACATGGAGGAATCGATGAGGGATACATGGAGGGATACATGGATGGAGAGATGAGGGATACATGGAGAGATGAGGGATACATGGAGGGAAAGATGAGGGATACATGGAGGCATAGATGAGGGATAAATGGAGGGATAGATGAGGGATACATGGAGGAATAGATGAGGGATACATGGAGGGATAGATGAGGGATACATGGAGGGAAAGATGAGGGATAGATGAGGGATACATGGAGGAATAGATGAGGGATAGATGAGGGATATATGGAGGGATAGATGGGGGATACATGGAGGGATAGATGGATGGAGAGATGAGGGATACATGGAGAGATGAGGGATACATGGAGGGATAGATGAGGGATACATGGAGGGATACAAGGAGGGATACATGGAGGGATAGATAAGGGATACATGGAGGGATACATGGAGGGATAGATGAGGGATACATGGAGGGATAGATGAGGGATACATGGAGGAATAGATGAGGGATACATGGAGGGATACATGGATGGAGAGATGAGGGATACATGGAGAGATGAGGGATACATGGAGGGATAGATGAGGGATACAGGGAGGGATACAAGGAGGGATACATGGAGGGATAGATAAGGGATACATGGAGGGATACATGGAGGGATAGATGAGGGATACATGGAGGGATAGATGAGGGATACATGGAGGGATAGATAAGGGATACATGGAGGGACACAAGGAGGGATAGATGAGGGATACATGGAGGGAGAGATACATGGAGGGATACATGGAGGGATACATGGAGGGATAGATGAGGGATACATTGAGGGATAGATGAGGGATACATAGAGGATACAAGGAGGTATAGATGAGGGATACATGGAGGGATAGATGAGGGATACATGGAGGAGAGATGAGGGATACATGGAGGGATACATTGAGGGATAGATGAGGGATGCATGGAGGGATAGATGAGGTATACATGGAGGGATAGATGAGGAATACATGGAGGCATAGATGAAGGATACATGGAGGGATAGATGAGGGATACTTGGAGGGATACATGTAGGGAGACATGGAGGGATAGATGAGGGATAGATGAGGGATACGTGGAGGGATGCATGGAGCGGTCGATGAGGGATACATGGAGGGATAGATGAGGGATAGATGAGGGATACATGGAGGGATAGATGAGGGATACATGGAGGGAAAGATGAGGGATAGATGAGGGATACATGGAGGAATAGATGAGGGATAGATGAGGGATATATGGAGGGATAGATGGGGGATACATGGAGGGATAGATGAGGGATACATGGAGGGATAGATGAGGGATACATGGAGGGATATATGAGGGATACATGGAGGGATAGATGAGGGATACATGGAGGAATAGATGAGGGATACATGGAGGGATACATGGATGGAGAGATGAGGGATACATGGAGAGATGAGGGATACATGGAGGGAAAGATGAGGGATACATGGAGGGATAGAGGAGGGATACATGGAGGGATAGAGGAGGGATACATGGAGGGATAGATGAGGGATACATGGAGGGGTATATGAGGGATACATGGAGGGATAGATGAGGGCTACATGGAGGGATAGATGAGGGATACATGGAGGGATACAAGGAGGGATAGATGAGGAATACATGGAGGGATAGATAAGGGATACATGGGGATACATGGAGGGATAGATGATGGATAGATGGAGGGATAGATGAGGGATACATGGAGGGATAGATAGGGATACATGGAGGGACACAAGGAGGGATAGATGAGGGATACATGGAGGGATACAAGGAGGATACATGGAGGGATAGATGAGGGCTACATTGAGGGATAGATGAGGGATATAGAGGGATACAAGGAGGTATAGATGAGGGATACATGGAGGGATAGATGAGGGATACATGGAGGAGAGATGAGGGATACATGGAGGGATACATTGAGGGATAGATGAGGGATGCATGGAGGATAGATGAGGATACATGGAGGGATAGATGAGGAATACATGGAGGGATAGATGAAGGATACATGGAGGGATAGATGAGGGATACTTGGAGGGATACATGTAGGGAGACATGGAGGGATAGATGAGGATAGATGGAGGGATAGATGAGGGATACATGGAGGGATAGGAGGGATAGATGAGGGATACATGGAGGGATAGATGAGGGATACATGGAGGGAAAGATGAGGGATAGATGAGGGATACATGGAGGAATAGATGAGGGATAGATGAGGGATATATGGAGGGATAGATGGGGGATACATGGAGGGATAGATGAGGGATACATGGAGGGATATATGAGGGATACATGGAGGGATATATGAGGGATACATGGAGGGATAGATGAGGGATACATGGAGGAATCGATGAGGGATACATGGAGGGATACATGGATGGAGAGATGAGGGATACATGGAGAGATGAGGGATACATGGAGGGAAAGATGAGGGATACATGGAGGCATAGATGAGGGATAAATGGAGGGATAGATGAGGGATACATGGAGGAATAGATGAGGGATACATGGAGGGATAGATGAGGGATACATGGAGGGAAAGATGAGGATAGATGAGGGATACATGGAGGAATAGATGAGGGATAGATGAGGGATATATGGAGGGATAGATGGGGGGATACATGGAGGGATAGATGAGGGATACATGGAGGGATATATGAGGGATACATGGAGGGATATATGAGGATACATGGATGGATAGATGAGGGATACATGGAGGAATAGATGAGGGATACATGGAGGGATACATGGATGGAGAGATGAGGGATACATGGAGAGATGAGGGATACATGGAGGGAAAGATGAGGGATACATGGAGGCATAGATGAGGGATAAATGGAGGGATAGATGAGGGATACATGGAGGAATAGATGAGGGATACATGGAGGGATACATGGATGGAGAGATGAGGGATACATGGAGATGAGGGATACATGGAGGGATAGATGAGGGATACATGGAGGGATAGAGGAGGGATACATGGAGGATACATGGAGGGATACATGGAGGGATAGATGAGGGATACATGGAGGGATAGATGAGGATACATGGAGGGATAGATAAGGGATACATGAGGGATACATGGAGGATAGATGAGGGATACATGGAGGATAGATGAGGGATACATGGAGGGATAAAGGAGGGAGACATGGAGGGATAGATGAGGGCTACATTGAGGGATAGATGAGGGATACGTGGAGGGATACAAGGAGGTATAGATGAGGGATACATGGAGGGATAGATGAGGGATACATGGAGGGATAGATGAGGGATACATGGAGGGATGGAGGGATAGATGAGGGCATGGAGGGATAGATGAGGATACATGGAGGGATACATGGAGGAATAGATGAGGATAGATGAGGGATATATGGAGGGATAGATGGGGATACATGGAGGGATAGATGAGGGATACATGGAGGATATATGAGGGATACATGGAGGATATATGAGGGATACATGGAGGGATAGATGAGGGATACATGGAGGAATAGATGAGGGATACATGGAGGGATACATGGATGGAGAGATGAGGGATACATGGAGAGATGAGGGATACATGGAGGGAAAGATGAGGGATACATGGAGGGATAGAGGAGGGATACATGGAGGGATAGAGGAGGGATACATGGAGGGATAGAGGAGGGATACATGGAGGGATAGATGAGGGATACATGGAGGGGTATATGAGGGATACATGGAGGGATAGATGAGGGCTACATGGAGGGATAGATGAGGGATACATGGAGGGATACAAGGAGGGATAGATGAGGAATACATGGAGGGATAGATAAGGGATACATGGGGGGATACATGGAGGGATAGATGATGGATACATGGAGGGATAGATGAGGGATACATGGAGGGATAGATAAGGGATACATGGAGGGACACAAGGAGGGATAGATGAGGGATACATGGAGGGATACAAGGAGGGATACATGGAGGGATAGATGAGGGCTACATTGAGGGATAGATGAGGGATACGTAGAGGGATACAAGGAGGTATAGATGAGGGATACATGGAGGGATAGATGAGGGATACATGGAGGGAGAGATGAGGGATACATGGAGGGATACATTGAGGGATAGATGAGGGATGCATGGAGGATAGATGAGGATACATGGAGGATAGATGAGGATACATGGAGGGATAGATGAGGATACATGGAGGGATAGATGAGGGATACTTGGAGGGATACATGTAGGGAGACATGGAGGGATAGATGAGGGATAGATGAGGGATACGTGGAGGGATGCATGTCGATGAGGGATACATGGAGGGATAGATGAGGGATAGATGAGGGATACATGGAGGGATAGATGAGGGATACATGGAGGGAAAGATGATGGATAGATGAGGGATACATGGAGGAATAGATGAGGATAGATGAGGGATATATGGAGGGATAGATGGGGGATACATGGAGGGATAGATGAGGGATACATGGAGGGATATATGAGGGATACATGGAGGGATAAGATATGGAGGGATATATGAGGGATACATGGAGGGATAGATGAGGGATACATGGAGGAATAGATGAGGGATACATGGAGGGATACATGGATGGAGAGATGAGGGATACATGGAGAGATGAGGGATACATGGAGGGAAAGATGAGGGATACATGGAGGGATAGAGGAGGGATACATGGAGGGATAGAGGAGGATACATGGAGGGATAGATGAGGGATACATGGAGGGGTATATGAGGGATACATGGATGGATAGATGAGGGCTACATGGAGGGATAGATGAGGGATACATGGAGGGATACAAGGAGGGATAGATGAGGAATACATGGAGGGATAGATAAGGGATACATGGGGGATACATGGAGGGATAGATGATGGATACATGGAGGGATAGATGAGGGATACATGGAGGGATAGATAAGGGATACATGGAGGGACACAAGGAGGGATAGATGAGGGATACATGGAGGGAGAGATGAGGGATACATGGAGGGATACAAGGAGGGATACATGGAGGGATACATGGAGGGATACAAGGAGGGATACATGGAGGGATAGATGAGGGATACGTGGAGGGATGCATGGAGGGATCGATGAGGGATACATGGAGGGATAGATGAGGGATAGATGAGGGATACATGGAGGGATAGATGAGGGATACATGGAGGGAAAGATGAGGGATACATGGAGGGATACAAGGAGGGATAGATGAGGAATACATGGAGGGATAGATAAGGGATACATGGAGGGATAGATGAGGGATACATGGAGGGATAGATGAGGGATACATGGAGGGATAGATGAGGGATACATGGAGGGATAGATAAGGGATACATGGAGGGACACAAGGAGGGATAGATGAGGGATACATGGAGGGAGAGATGAGGGATACATGGAGGGATACAAGGAGGGATACATGGAGGGATAGATGAGGGCTACATTGAGGGATAGATGAGGGATACGTAGAGGGATACAAGGAGGTATAGATGAGGGATACATGGAGGGATAGATGAGGGATACTTGGAGGGATACATGTAGGGAGACATGGAGGGATAGATGAGGGATAGATGAGGGATACGTGGAGGGATGCATGGAGCGGTCGATGAGGGATACATGGAGGGATAGATGAGGGATAGATGAGGGATACATGGAGGGATAGATGAGGGATACTTGGAGGGAAAGATGAGGGATAGATGAGGGATACATGGAGGAATAGATGAGGGATAGATGAGGGATATATGGAGGGATAGATGGGGGATACATGGAGGGACACAAGGAGGGATAGATGAGGGATACATGGAGGGAGAGATGAGGGATACATGGAGGGATACAAGGAGGGATACATGGAGGGATAGATGAGGGCTACATTGAGGGATAGATGAGGGATACGTAGAGGGATACAAGGAGGTATAGATGAGGGATACATGGAGGGATAGATGAGGGATACATGGAGGGAGAGATGAGGGATACATGGAGGGATACAAGGAGGGATAGATGAGAGATACATGGAGGGATAGATGAGGGATACATGGAGGGATAGATGAGGGATCCATAGAGGGATTCATGGAGGGATAGATGAGGGATAAAGGGAGGGATAGATGAGGGATACATGGAGGAATAGATGAGGGATACATGGAGGGATACATGGATGGAGAGATGAGGGATACATGGAGAGATGAGGGATACATGGAGGGAAAGATGAGGGATACATGGAGGGATAGAGGAGGGATAGATGAGGGATACATGGAGGGAGAGATGAGGGATACATAGAGGGATACAAGGAGGGATACATGGAGGGATAGATGGAGGGATAGATGAGGTCTACATAGAGGGATAGATGAGGGATACTTGGAGGGATACATGTAGGGAGACATGGAGGGATAGATGAGGGATAGACGAGGGATACGTGGAGGGATGCATGGAGGGATCGATGAGGGCTACATGGAGGGATAGATGAGGGATACTTGGAGGGATGCATGGAGGGATCGATGAGGGATACATGGAGGGATAGATGAGGGATACATGGAGGGATAGATGAGGGATACATGGAGGGAAAGATGAGGGATAGATGAGGGATACATGGAGGGATAGATGATTGATACATGGAGGGAAAGATGAGGGATACATGGAGGGATAGATGAGGGATACATGAGGCATAGATGAGGGATAAATGGAGGGATAGATGAGGGATACATGGAGGAATAGATGAGGGATACATGGAGGGATACATGGATGGAGAGATGAGGGATACATGGAGAGATGAGGGATACATGGAGGGATAGATGAGGGATACATGGAGGGATACAAGGAGGGATACATGGAGGGATACATGGAGGGATAGATAATGGATACATGGAGGGATACATGGAGGGATAGATGAGGGATACATGGAGGGATAGATGAGGGATACATGGAGGGATAGATAAGGGATACATGGAGGGACACAAGGAGGGATAGATGAGGGATACATGGAGGGAGAGATGAGGGATACATGGAGGGATACAAGGAGGGATACATGGAGGGATAGATGAGGGCTACATTGAGGGATAGATGAGGGATACGTAGAGGGATACAAGGAGGTATAGATGAGGGATACATGGAGGGATAGATGAGGGATACATGGAGGGAGAGATGAGGGATACATGGAGGGATACATTGAGGGATAGATGAGGGATGCATGGAGGGATAGATGAGGTATACATGGAGGGATAGATGAGGAATACATGGAGGGATAGATGAAGGATACATGGAGGGATAGATGAGGGATACTTGGAGGGATACATGTAGGGAGACATGGAGGGATACAAGGAGGGATAGATGAGGAATACATGGAGGGATAGATAAGGGATACGTAGAGGGATACAAGGAGGTATAGATGAGGGATACATGGAGGGATAGATGAGGGATACATGGAGGGAGAGATGAGGGATACATGGAGGGATACAAGGAGGGATAGATGAGAGATACATGGAGGGATAGATGAGGGATACATGGAGGGATAGATGAGGGATCCATAGAGGGATTCATGGAGGGATAGATGAGGGATAAAGGGAGGGATAGATGAGGGATACATGGAGGAATAGATGAGGGATACATGGAGGATACATGGATGGAGAGATGAGGGATACATGGAGAGATGAGGGATACATGGAGGGAAAGATGAGGGATACATGGAGGGATAGAGGAGGGATAGATGAGGGATACATGGAGGGAGAGATGAGGGATACATAGAGGGATACAAGGAGGGATACATGGAGGGATAGATGGAGGGATAGATGAGGGCTACATAGAGGGATAGATGAGGGATACTTGGAGGGATACATGTAGGAGACATGGAGGGATAGATGAGGGATAGACGAGGGATACGTGGAGGGATGCATGGAGGGATCGATGAGGGCTACATGGAGGGATAGATGAGGGATACTTGGAGGGATGCATGGAGGGATCGATGAGGGATACATGGAGGATAGATGAGGGATACATGGAGGGATAGATGAGGGATACATGGAGGGAAAGATGAGGGATAGATGAGGGATACATGGAGGGATAGATGATTGATACATGGAGGGAAAGATGAGGGATACATGGAGGGATAGATGAGGGATACATGGAGGCATAGATGAGGGATAAATGGAGGGATAGATGAGGGATACATGGAGGAATAGATGAGGGATACATGGAGGGATACATGGATGGAGAGATGAGGGATACATGAGAGATGAGGGATACATGGAGGGATAGATGAGGGATACATGGAGGGATACAAGGAGGGATACATGGAGGGATACATGGAGGGATAGATGAGGATACATGGAGGGATACATGGAGGGATAGATGAGGGATACATGGAGGGATAGATGAGGGATACATGGAGGGATAGATAAAGGGATACATGGAGGGACACAAGGAGGGATAGATGAGGGATACATGGAGGGAGAGATGAGGGATACATGGAGGGATACAAGGAGGGATACATGGAGGGATAGATGAGGGCTACATTGAGGGATAGATGAGGGATACGTAGAGGGATACAAGGAGGTATAGATGAGGGATACATGGAGGGATAGATGAGGGATAGATGAGGGATACATGGAGGGATAGATGAGGGATACTTGGAGGGAAAGATGAGGGATAGATGAGGGCTACATGGAGGGATAGATGAGGGATACATGGAGGGATACAAGGAGGGATAGATGAGGAATACATGGAGGGATAGATAAGGGATACATGGAGGGATAGATGAGGGATACATGGAGGGATAGATGAGGGATACATGGAGGGATAGATGAGGGATACATGGAGGGATAGATAAGGGATACATGGAGGGACACAAGGAGGGATAGATGAGGGATACATGGAGGGAGAGATGAGGGATACATGGAGGGATACAAGGAGGGATACATGGAGGGATAGATGAGGGCTACATTGAGGGATAGATGAGGGATACGTAGAGGGATACAAGGAGGTATAGATGAGGGATACATGGAGGGATAGATGAGGGATACTTGGAGGGATACATGTAGGGAGACATGGAGGGATAGATGAGGGATAGATGAGGGATACGTGGAGGGATGCATGGAGCGGTCGATGAGGGATACATGGAGGGATAGATGAGGGATAGATGAGGGATACATGGAGGGATAGATGAGGGATACTTGGAGGGAAAGATGAGGGATAGATGAGGGATACATGGAGGAATAGATGAGGGATAGATGAGGGATATATGGAGGGATAGATGGGGGATACATGGAGGGACACAAGGAGGGATAGATGAGGGATACATGGAGGGAGAGATGAGGGATACATGGAGGGATACAAGGAGGGATACATGGAGGGATAGATGAGGGCTACATTGAGGGATAGATGAGGGATACGTAGAGGGATACAAGGAGGTATAGATGAGGGATACATGGAGGGATAGATGAGGGATACATGGAGGGAGAGATGAGGGATACATGGAGGGATACAAGGAGGGATAGATGAGAGATACATGGAGGGATAGATGAGGGATACATGGAGGGATAGATGAGGGATCCATAGAGGGATTCATGGAGGGATAGATGAGGGATAAAGGGAGGGATAGATGAGGGATACATGGAGGAATAGATGAGGGATACATGGAGGGATACATGGATGGAGAGATGAGGGATACATGGAGAGATGAGGGATACATGGAGGGAAAGATGAGGGATACATGGAGGGATAGAGGAGGGATAGATGAGGGATACATGGAGGGAGAGATGAGGGATACATAGAGGGATACAAGGAGGGATACATGGAGGGATAGATGGAGGGATAGATGAGGGCTACATAGAGGGATAGATGAGGGATACTTGGAGGATACATGTAGGGAGACATGGAGGGATAGATGAGGGATAGACGAGGGATACGTGGAGGGATGCATGGAGGATCGATGAGGGCTACATGGAGGGATAGATGAGGGATACTTGGAGGGATGCATGGAGGGATCGATGAGGGATACATGGAGGGATAGATGAGGGATACATGGAGGGATAGATGAGGGATACATGGAGGGAAAGATGAGGGATAGATGAGGGATACATGGAGGGATAGATGATTGATACATGGAGGGAAAGATGAGGGATACATGGAGGGATAGATGAGGGATACATGGAGGCATAGATGAGGGATAAATGGAGGGATAGATGAGGGATACATGGAGGAATAGATGAGGGATACATGGAGGGATACATGGATGGAGAGATGAGGGATACATGGAGAGATGAGGGATACATGGAGGGATAGATGAGGGATACATGGAGGGATACAAGGAGGGATACATGGAGGGATACATGGAGGGATAGAAGGATACATGGAGGGATACATGGAGGGATAGATGAGGGATACATGGAGGATAGATGAGGGATACATGGAGGGATAGATAGGGACATGGAGGGACACAAGGAGGGATAGATGAGGGATACATGGAGGGAGAGATGAGGGATACATGGAGGGATACAAGGAGGGATACATGGAGGGATAGATGAGGGCTACATTGAGGGATAGATGAGGGATACGTAGAGGGATACAAGGAGGTATAGATGAGGGATACATGGAGGGATAGATGAGGGATACATGGAGGGAGAGATGAGGGATACATGGAGGGATACATGAGGGATAGATGAGGGATGCATGGAGGGATAGATGAGGTATACATGGAGGGATGAGGAATACATGGAGGGATAGATGAAGGATACATGGAGGGATAGATGAGGGATACTTGGAGGGATACATGTAGGGAGACATGGAGGGATAGATGAGGATAGATGAGGGATACGTGGAGGGATGCATGGAGGGTCGATGAGGGATACATGGAGGGATAGATGAGGGATAGATGAGGGATACATGGAGGGATAGATGAGGGATACATGGAGGGAAAGATGAGGGATAGATGAGGGATACATGGAGGGATAGAGGGATACATGGAGGGATGCATGGAGGGATCGATGAGGGATACATGGAGGGATAGATGAGGGATACATGGAGGGATACATGGAGGGAAAGATGAGGGATAGATGGAGGGATAGATGAGGGATACATGGAGGCATAGATGAGGGATAAATGGAGGGATAGATGAGGGATACATGGAGGAATAGATGAGGGATACATGGAGGGATACATGGATGGAGAGATGAGGGATACATGGAGAGATGAGGGATACATGGAGGGATAGATGAGGGATACATGGAGGGATACAAGGAGGGATACATGGAGGATACATGGAGGGATAGATAAGGGATACATGGAGGGATACATGGAGGGATAGATGAGGGAGGATGGAGGGATAGATGAGGGATACATGGAGGGATAGATAAGGGATACATGGAGGGACACAAGGAGGACAGATGAGGGATACATGGAGGGAGAGATGAGGGATACATGGAGGGATACAAGGAGGGATACATGGAGGGATAGATGAGGGCTACATTGAGGGATAGATGAGGGATACGTAGAGGGATACAAGGAGGTATAGATGAGGGATACATGGAGGGATAGATGAGGGATACATGGAGGGAGAGATGAGGGATACATGGAGGGATACATTGAGGGATAGATGAGGGATGCATGGAGGGATAGATGAGGTATACATGGAGGGATAGATGAGGAATACATGGAGGGATAGATGAAGGATACATGGAGGGATAGATGAGGGATACTTGGAGGGATACATGGAGGGAGAGATGGAGGGATAGATGAGGGATAGATGAGGGATACGTGGAGGGATGCATGGAGCGGTCGATGAGGGATACATGGAGGGATAGATGAGGGATAGATGAGGGATACATGGAGGGATAGATGAGGATACTTGGAGGGAAAGATGAGGGATAGATGAGGGATACATGGAGGAATAGATGAGGGATAGATGAGGGATAGATGGAGGGATAGATGGGGGATACATGGAGGGACACAAGGAGGGATAGATGAGGGATACATGGAGGGAGAGATGAGGGATACATGGAGGGATACAAGGAGGGATACATGGAGGGATATGGAGGGCTACATGAGGGATAGATGAGGGATACGTGGAGGGATGGAGGTATAGATGAGGGATAGATGAGGGATACATGGAGGGAGAGATGAGGGATACATGGAGGGATACAAGGAGGGATAGATGAGGGATACATGGAGGGATAGATGAGGGATACATGGAGGGATAGATGAGGGATCCATAGAGGGATTCATGGAGGGATAGATGAGGGATAAAGGGAGGATAGATGAGGGATACATGGAGGAATAGATGAGGGATACATGGAGGGATACATGGATGGAGAGATGAGGGATACATAGATGAGGGATACATGGAGGGAAAGATGAGGGATACATGGAGGGATAGAGGAGGGATAGATGAGGGATACATGGAGGGAGAGATGAGGGATACATGGAGGGATACAAGGAGGGATACATGGAGGGATAGATGGAGGGATAGATGAGGGCTACATGGAGGGATAGATGAGGGATACATGGAGGGATAGATGAGGGATACATGGAGGATAGATGAGGGATAGATGGAGGGATAGATGGAGGGATGCATGGAGGATCGATGAGGGCTACATGGAGGGATAGATGAGGGATACTTGGAGGGATGCATGGAGGGATGAGGGATACATGGAGGGATAGATGAGGGATACATGGAGGGATAGATGAGGGATACATGGAGGGAAAGATGAGGGATAGATGAGGGATACATGGAGGGATAGATGATTGATACATGGAGGGAAAGATGAGGGATACATGGAGGGATAGAGGGATACATGGAGGATAGATGAGGGATAAATGGAGGGATAGATGAGGGATACATGGAGGGATAGATGAGGGATACATGGAGGGATACATGGATGGAGAGATGAGGGATACATGGAGAGATGAGGGATACATGGAGGGATAGATGAGGGATACATGGAGGGATACAAGGAGGGATACATGGAGGGATACATGGAGGGATAGATAAGGGATACATGGAGGGATACATGGAGGGATAGATGAGGGATACATGGAGGGATAGAGGGATACATGGAGGGATAGATAAGGGATACATGGAGGGACACAATGGAGGGATAGATGAGGATACATGGAGGAGAGATGAGGGATACATGGAGGGATACAAGGAGGGATACATGGAGGGATAGATGAGGGATAGATGAGGGATGCATGGAGGGATAGATGAGGATACATGGAGGGATAGATGAGGAATACATGGAGGGATAGATGAAGGATACATGGAGGGATAGATGAGGGATACATGGAGGGATACATGTAGGGAGACATGGAGGGATAGATGAGGGATAGATGGAGGGATAGATGGAGGGATGCATGGAGGGATAGATGAGGGATACATGGAGGGATAGATGAGGATAGATGAGGGATACATGGAGGGATAGATGAGGGATACTTGGAGGGAAAGATGAGGGATAGATGAGGGATACATGGAGGAATAGATGAGGGATAGATGAGGATATATGGAGGATAGATGGGGGATACATGGAGGGACACAAGGAGGGATAGATGAGGGATACATGGAGGGAGAGATGAGGGATACATGGAGGACAAGGAGGGATACATGGAGGGATAGATGAGGGCTACATTGAGGATAGATGAGGGATACGTAGAGGGATACAAGGAGGTATAGATGAGGGATACATGGAGGGATAGACATGGAGGAGAGATGAGGGATACATGGAGGGATACAAGGAGGGATAGATGAGAGATACATGGAGGGATAGATGAGGGATACATGGAGGGATAGATGAGGGATCCATAGAGGGATTCATGGAGGGATAGATGAGGGATAAAGGGAGGGATAGATGAGGGATACATGGAGGAATAGATGAGGGATACATGGAGGGATACATGGATGGAGAGATGAGGGATACATGGAGAGATGAGGGATACATGGAGGGAAAGATGAGGGATACATGGAGGGATAGAGGAGGGATAGATGAGGGATACATGTAGGGAGAGATGAGGGATACATGGAGGGATACAAGGAGGGATACATGGAGGGATAGATGGAGGGATAGATGAGGGCTACATGGAGGGATAGATGAGGGATACTTGGAGGGATACATGTAGGGAGACATGGAGGGATAGATGAGGGATAGACGAGGGATACGTGGAGGGATGCATGGAGGGATCGATGAGGGCTACATGGAGGGATAGATGAGGGATACTTGGAGGGATGCATGGAGGGATCGATGAGGGATACATGGAGGGATAGATGAGGGATACATGGAGGGATAGATGAGGGATACATGGAGGGAAAGATGAGGGATAGATGAGGGATACATGGAGGGATAGATGATTGATACATGGAGGGAAAGATGAGGGATACATGGAGGGATAGATGAGGGATACATGGAGGCATAGATGAGGGATAAATGGAGGGATAGATGAGGGATACATGGAGGAATAGATGAGGGATACATGGAGGGATACATGGATGGAGAGATGAGGGATACATGGAGAGATGAGGGATACATGGAGGGATAGATGAGGGATACATGGAGGGATACAAGGAGGGATACATGGAGGGATACATGGAGGGATAGATAAGGGATACATGGAGGGATACATGGAGGGATAGATGAGGGATACATGGAGGGATAGATGAGGGATACATGGAGGGATAGATAAGGGATACATGGAGGGACACAAGGAGGGATAGATGAGGGATACATGGAGGGAGAGATGAGGGATACATGGAGGGATACAAGGAGGGATACATGGAGGGATAGATGAGGGCTACATTGAGGGATAGATGAGGGATACGTAGAGGGATACAAGGAGGTATAGATGAGGGATACATGGAGGGATAGATGAGGGATACATGGAGGGAGAGATGAGGGATACATGGAGGGATACATTGAGGGATAGATGAGGGATGCATGGAGGATAGATGAGGTATACATGGAGGGATAGATGAGGAATACATGGAGGGATAGATGAAGGATACATGGAGGGATAGATGAGGGATACTTGGAGGGATACATGAGGGAGACATGGAGGGATAGATGAGGGATAGATGAGGGATACGTGGAGGGATGCATGGAGCGGTCGATGAGGGATACATGGAGGGATAGATGAGGGATAGATGAGGGATACATGGAGGGATAGATGAGGGATACATGGAGGGAAAGATGAGGGATAGATGAGGGATACATGGAGGAATAGATGAGGGATAGATGAGGGATATATGGAGGGATAGATGGGGATACATGGAGGGATAGATGAGGGATACATGGAGGATATATGAGGGATACATGGAGGGGAGGATACATGGAGGGATAGATGAGGGATACATGGAGGGATAGATGAGGGATACATGGATGGAGAGATGAGGGATACATGGAGAGAGGGATACATGGAGGGAAAGATGAGGGATACATGGAGGGATAGAGGAGGGATACATGGAGGGATAGAGGAGGGATACATGGAGGGATAGATGAGGGATACATATATGAGGGATACATGGAGGGATAGATGAGGGATACATGGAGGGATAGATGAGGGATACATGGAGGGATACAAGGAGGGATAGATGAGGAATACATGGAGGGATAGGAGGGATACATGGGGGGATACATGGAGGGATAGATGATGGATACATGGAGGGATAGATGAGGGATACATGGAGGGATAGATACATGGAGGGACACATGGAGGGATAGATGAGGGATACATGGAGGGAGAGATGAGGGATACATGGAGGGATACAAGGAGGGATACATGGAGGGATAGATGGAGGGATAGATGAGGGCTACATGGAGGGATAGATGAGGGATACATGGAGGGAGAGATGAGGGATACATGGAGGGATACAAGGAGGGATACATGGAGGGATAGATGAGGGATACGTGGAGGGATGCATGGAGGGATCGATGAGGGATACATGGAGGGATAGATGAGGGATACATGGAGGGATAGATGAGGGATACATGGAGGGAAAGATGAGGGATACATGGAGGGATACAAGGAGGGATAGATGAGGAATACATGGAGGGATAGATAAGGGATACATGGAGGGATAGATGAGGGATACATGGAGGGATAGATGAGGGATACATGGAGGGATAGATGAGGGATACATGGAGGGATAGATAAGGGATACATGGAGGGACACAAGGAGGGATAGATGAGGGATACATGGAGGGAGAGATGAGGGATACATGGAGGGATACAAGGAGGGATACATGGAGGGATAGATGAGGGCTACATTGAGGGATAGATGAGGGATAGATGGGGGGAGGTATAGATGAGGGATACATGGAGGGATAGATGAGGGATACATGGAGGGAGAGATGAGGGATACATGGAGGATACATGGAGGGATAGATGAGGGATACATGGAGGGATAGAGATGAGGATAGATGAGGGATCCCTAGAGGGAATCATGGAGGGATAGATGAGGGATACATGGAGGGATAGATGAGGGATACATGGAGGGAGAGATGAGGGATACATGGAGGGATAGATGAGGGATACATGGAGGATAGATGTGGGCTACATGGAGGGATAGATGAGGGATACATGGAGGATAGATGAGGGATACATGGAGGGACAGATGAGGGCTACATGTAGGGATAGATGAGGGATACATGGAGGGATACAAGGAGGGATAGATGTGGATACATGGAGGGATAGATGAGGGATACATGGAGGGATAGATGACGGATACATGGAGGGATAGATGAGGGATACATGGAGGGATAGATGAGGGATACATGGAGGATAGATGAGGGATACATGGAGGGATAGATGAGGGATACATGGATGGATAGATGAGGGATACATGGAGGGATAGATGTGGGCTACATGGTGGGATAGATGTGGGATACATGGAGGGATAGATGAGGGATACATGGAGGGATACAAGGAGGGATAGATGAGGGCTACATTGAGAGATAGATGAGGGATACATAGAGGGATACAATGAGGGATAGATGAGGGATACATGGAGGGATAGATGAGGGATACATGGAGGGAGAGATGAGGGATACATGGAGGGATAAATGGAGGGATAGATAAGGGATACATGGAGGAATAGATGAGGGATACATGGAGGGATACATGGAGGGAGAGATGAGGGATACATGGAGGGATACATGGAGGAAAGATGAGGGATACATGGAGGGATAGAGGAGGGATATATGTAGGGATAGAGGAGGGATACATGGAGGGATAGATGAGGGATACATGGAGGGATAGATGAGGGATTCATGGAGGGACAGATGAGGGCTACATGGAGGGATAGATGAGGGATACATGGAGGGATACAAGGAGGGATAGATGAGGAATACATGGAGGGATAGATAGGGATACATGGAGGGATACATGGAGGGATAGATGAGGGATACATGGAGGGATAGATATGGGATACATGGAGGGATACATGGAGGGATAGATGAGGGATAGATGGGATACATGGAGGGATAGATAGGGATAGATGAGAGATACATGGAGGGACACATGGAGGGATAGATGAGGGATACATGGAGGGATAGATGAAGGATACATGGAGGGATAGATGAGGGATACATGGAGGGACACATTGAGGGATAGATGAGGGATGCATGGAGGGATAGATGAGGGATACATGGAGGGATAGATGAGGAATACATGGAGGGATAGATGAAGGATACATGGAGGGATAGATGAGGGATACTTGGAAGGATACATGTAGGGAGACATGGAGGGATAGATGAGGGATAGATGAGGGACACGTGGAGGGATGCATGGAGCGATCGATGAGGGATACATGGAGGGATAGATGAGGGATACATGGAGGGATAGATGAGGGCTACATGGATGGATAGATGAGGGCTACATGGAGGGATAGATGTGGGCTACATGGTGGGATAGATGTGGGCTACATGGAGGGATAGATGAGGGATACATGGAGGGATACAAGGAGGGATAGATGAGGGCTACATTGAGAGATAGATGTGGGATACATAGAGGGATACAATGAGGGATAGATGAGGGATACATGGAGGGATAGATGAGGGATACATGGAGGGAGAGATGAGGGATACATGGAGGGATAAATGGAGGGATAGATAAGGGATACATGGAGGAATAGATGAGGGATACATGGAGGGATACATGGAGGGAGAGATGAGGGATACATGGAGAGATGAGGGATACATGGAGGGAAAGATGAGGGATACATGGAGGGATAGAGGAGGGATATATGTAGGGATAGAGGAGGGATACATGGAGGGATAGATGAGGGATACATGGAGGGATAGATGAGGGATTCATGGAGGGACAGATGAGGGCTACATGGAGGGATAGATGAGGATACATGGAGGGATACAAGGAGGGATAGATGAGGAATACATGGAGGGATAGATAAGGGATACATGGAGGGATACATGGAGGGATAGATGAGGGATACATGGAGGGATAGATATGGGATACATGGAGGGATACATGGAGGGATAGATGAGGGATAGATGAGGGATACATGGAGGGATAGATAAGGGATAGATGAGAGATACATGGAGGGACACATGGAGGGATAGATGAGGGATACATGGAGGGATAGATGAAGGATACATGGAGGGATAGATGAGGGATACATGGAGGGACACATTGAGGGATAGATGAGGGATGCATGGAGGGATAGATGAGGGATACATGGAGGGATAGATGAGGAATACATGGAGGGATAGATGAAGGATACATGGAGGGATAGATGAGGGATACTTGGAAGGATACATGTAGGGAGACATGGAGGGATAGATGAGGGATAGATGAGGGACACGTGGAGGGATGCATGGAGCGATCGATGAGGGATACATGGAGGGATAGATGAGGGATACATGGAGGGATAGATGAGGGCTACATGGATGGATAGATGAGGGCTACATGGAGGGATAGATGTGGGCTACATGGTGGGATAGATGTGGGCTACATGGAGGGATAGATGAGGGATACATGGAGGGATACAAGGAGGGATAGATGAGGGCTACATTGAGAGATAGATGTGGGATACATAGAGGGATACAATGAGGGATAGATGAGGGATACATGGAGGGATAGATGAGGGATACATGGAGGGAGAGATGAGGGATACATGGAGGGATAAATGGAGGGATAGATAAGGGATACATGGAGGAATAGATGGGGGATACATGGAGGGATACATGGAGGGAGAGATGAGGGATACATGGAGAGATGAGGGATACATGGAGGGAAAGATGAGGGATACATGGAGGGATAGAGGAGGGATATATGTAGGGATAGAGGAGGGATAGATGAGGGATACATGGAGGGATAGATGAGGGATTCATGGAGGGACAGATGAGGGCTACATGGAGGGATAGATGAGGGATACATGGAGGGATACAAGGAGGGATAGATGAGGAATACATGGAGGGATAGATAAGGGATACATGGAGGGATACATGGAGGGATAGATGAGGGATACATGGAGGGATAGATATGGGATACATGGAGGGATACATGGAGGGATAGATGAGGGATACATGGAGGGATAGATAAGGGATACATGGAGGGATAGATGAGGGATACATGGAGGGATAGATGAGGGATACATGGAGGGATAGATGAGGGATACATGGAGGGATAGATAAGGGATACATGGAGGGACACAAGGAGGGATAGATGAGGGATACATGGAGGGAGAGATGAGGGATACATGGAGGGATACAAGGAGGGATACATGGAGGGATAGATGAGGGCTACATTGAGGGATAGATGAGGGATACGTAGAGGGATACAAGGAGGTATAGATGAGGGATACATGGAGGGATAGATGAGGGATACATGGAGGGAGAGATGAGGGATACATGGAGGGATACATGGAGGGATAGATGAGAGATACATGGAGGGATAGATGAGGGATACATGGAGGGATAGATGAGGGATCCCTAGAGGGAATCATGGAGGGATAGATGAGGGATACATGGAGGGATAGATGAGGGATACATGGAGGGAGAGATGAGGGATACATGGAGGGATAGATGAGGGATACATGGAAGGATAGATGTGGGCTACATGGAGGGATAGATGAGGGATACATGGAGGGATAGATGAGGGATACATGGAGGGACAGATGAGGGCTACATGTAGGGATAGATGAGGGATACATGGAGGGATACAAGGAGGGATAGATGTGGCCTACATGGAGGGATAGATGAGGGATACATGGAGGGATAGATGACGGATACATGGAGGGATAGATGAGGGATACATGGAGGGATAGATGAGGGATACATGGAGGGATAGATGAGGGATACATGGAGGGATAGATGAGGGCTACATGGATGGATAGATGAGGGCTACATGGAGGGATAGATGTGGGCTACATGGTGGGATAGATGTGGGCTACATGGAGGGATAGATGAGGGATACATGGAGGGATACAAGGAGGGATAGATGAGGGCTACATTGAGAGATAGATGAGGGATACATAGAGGGATACAATGAGGGATAGATGAGGGATACATGGAGGGATAGATGAGGGATACATGGAGGGAGAGATGAGGGATACATGGAGGGATAAATGGAGGGATAGATAAGGGATACATGGAGGAATAGATGAGGGATACATGGAGGGATACATGGAGGGAGAGATGAGGGATACATGGAGAGATGAGGGATACATGGAGGGAAAGATGAGGGATACATGGAGGGATAGAGGAGGGATATATGTAGGGATAGAGGAGGGATACATGGAGGGATAGATGAGGGATACATGGAGGGATAGATGAGGGATTCATGGAGGGACAGATGAGGGCTACATGGAGGGATAGATGAGGATACATGGAGGGATACAAGGAGGGATAGATGAGGAATACATGGAGGGATAGATAAGGGATACATGGAGGGATACATGGAGGGATAGATGAGGGATACATGGAGGGATAGATATGGGATACATGGAGGGATACATGGAGGGATAGATGAGGGATAGATGAGGGATACATGGAGGGATAGATAAGGGATAGATGAGAGATACATGGAGGGACACATGGAGGGATAGATGAGGGATACATGGAGGGATAGATGAAGGATACATGGAGGGATAGATGAGGGATACATGGAGGGACACATTGAGGGATAGATGAGGGATGCATGGAGGGATAGATGAGGGATACATGGAGGGATAGATGAGGAATACATGGAGGGATAGATGAAGGATACATGGAGGGATAGATGAGGGATACTTGGAAGGATACATGTAGGGAGACATGGAGGGATAGATGAGGGATAGATGAGGGACACGTGGAGGGATGCATGGAGCGATCGATGAGGGATACATGGAGGGATAGATGAGGGATACATGGAGGGATAGATGAGGGCTACATGGATGGATAGATGAGGGCTACATGGAGGGATAGATGTGGGCTACATGGTGGGATAGATGTGGGCTACATGGAGGATAGATGAGGGATACATGGAGGGATACAAGGAGGGATAGATGAGGGCTACATTGAGAGATAGATGTGGGATACATAGAGGGATACAATGAGGATAGATGAGGGATACATGGAGGGATAGATGAGGGATACATGGAGGGAGAGATGAGGGATACATGGAGGGATAAATGGAGGGATAGATAAGGGATACATGGAGGAATAGATGAGGGATACATGGAGGGATACATGGAGGGAGAGATGAGGGATACATGGAGAGATGAGGGATACATGGAGGGAAAGATGAGGGATACATGGAGGGATAGAGGAGGGATATATGTAGGGATAGAGGAGGGATACATGGAGGGATAGATGAGGGATACATGGAGGGATAGATGAGGGATTCATGGAGGGACAGATGAGGGCTACATGGAGGGATAGATGAGGGATACATGGAGGGATACAAGGAGGGATAGATGAGGAATACATGGAGGGATAGATAAGGGATACATGGAGGGATACATGGAGGGATAGATGAGGGATACATGGAGGGATAGATATGGGATACATGGAGGGATACATGGAGGGATAGATGAGGGATAGATGAGGGATACATGGAGGGATAGATAAGGGATAGATGAGGGATACATGGAGGGACACATGGAGGGATAGATGAGGGATACATGGAGGGATAGATGAAGGATACATGGAGGGATAGATGAGGGATACATGGAGGGACACATTGAGGGATAGATGAGGGATGCATGGAGGGATAGATGAGGGATACATGGAGGGATAGATGAGGAATACATGGAGGGATAGATGAAGGATACATGGAGGGATAGATGAGGGATACTTGGAAGGATACATGTAGGGAGACATGGAGGGATAGATGAGGGATAGATGAGGGACACGTGGAGGGATGCATGGAGCGATCGATGAGGGATACATGGAGGGATAGATGAGGGATAGATGAGGGATACATGGAGGGATAGATGAGGGATACATGGAGGGAAGATGAGGGATAGATGAGGGATACATGGAGGAATAGATGAGGGATAGATGAGGGATATATGGAGGGATAGATGGGGATACATGGAGGGATAGATGAGGGATACATGGAGGGATAGATGAGGGATACATGGAGGGATATATGAGGGATACATGGAGGGATAGATGAGGGATACATGGAGGGATAGATGAGGGATAAATGGAGGGATAGATGAGGGATACATGGAGGAATAGATGAGGGATACATGGAGGGATACATGGATGGAGAGATGAGGGATACATGGAGAGATGAGGGATACATGGAGGGAAAGATGAGGGATACATGGAGGGATAGAGGAGGGATACATGGAGGGATAGAGGAGGGATACATGGAGGGATAGATGGAGGGGTAGATGAGGGATTCATGGAGGGACAGATGAGGGCTACATGGAGGGATAGATGAGGGATACATGGAGGGATACAAGGAGGGATAGATGAGGAATACATGGAGGGATAGGTAAGGGATACATGGAGGGATACATGGAGGGATAGATGAGGGATACATGGAGGGATAGATATGGGATACATGGAGGGATACATGGAGGGATAGATGAGGGATAGATGAGGATACATGGAGGGATAGATAAGGGATAGATGAGGGATACATGGAGGGACACATGGAGGGATAGATGAGGGATACATGGAGGGATAGATGAAGGATACTTGGAAGGATACATGTAGGGAGACATGGAGGGATAGATGAGGGATAGATGAGGGATACGTGGAGGGATGCATGGAGCGATCGATGAGGGATACATGGAGGGATAGATGAGGGATAGATGAGGGATACATGGAGGGATAGATGAGGGATACATGGAGGGAAAGATGAGGGATAGATGAGGGATACATGGAGGAATAGATGAGGGATAGATGAGGGATATATGGAGGGATAGATGGGGGATACATGGAGGGATAGATGAGGGATACATGGAGGGATAGATGAGGGATACATGGAGGGATATATGAGGGATACATGGAGGGATAGATGAGGGATACATGGAGGGATAGATGAGGGATAAATGGAGGGATAGATGAGGGATACATGGAGGAATAGATGAGGGATACATGGAGGGATACATGGATGGAGAGATGAGGGATACATGGAGAGATGAGGGATACATGGAGGGAAAGATGAGGGATACATGGAGGGATAGAGGAGGGATACATGGAGGGATAGAGGAGGGATACATGGAGGGATAGATGGAGGGGTAGATGAGGGATACATGGAGGGATAGATGAGGGCTACATGTAAGGATAGATGAGGGATACATGGAGGGATACAAGGAGGGATAGATGAGGAATACATGGAGGGATAGATACGGGATACATGGCGGGATACATGGAGGGATAGATGATGGATACATGGAGGGATAGATGAGGGATACATGGAGGGATAGATAAGGGATAGATGAGAGATACATGGAGGGACACATGGAGGGATAGATGAGGGATACATGGAGGGATAGATGAAGGATACATGGAGGGATAGATGAGGGATACATGGAGGGACACATTGAGGGATAGATGAGGGATGCATGGAGGGATAGATGAGGGATACATGGAGGGATAGATGAGGAATACATGGAGGGATAGATAAAGGATACTTGGAAGGATACATGTAGGGAGACATGGAGGGATAGATGAGGGATAGATGAGGGACACGTGGAGGGATGCATGGAGCGATCGATGAGGGATACATGGAGGGATAGATATGGGATACATGGAGGGATACATGGAGGGATAGATGAGGGATAGATGAGGGATACATGGAGGGATATATAAGGGATAGATGAGGGATACATGGAGGGACACATGGAGGGATAGATGAGGGATACATGGAGGGATAGATGAAGGATACTTGGAAGGATACATGTAGGGAGACATGGAGGGATAGATGAGGGATAGATGAGGGATACGTGGAGGGATGCATGGAGCGATCGATGAGGGATACATGGAGGGATAGATGAGGGATACATGGAGGGATAGATGAGGGATACATGGAGGGAAAGATGAGGGATAGATGAGGGATACATGGAGGAATAGATGAGGGATAGATGAGGGATATATGGAGGGATAGATGGGGGATACATGGAGGGATAGATGAGGGATACATGGAGGGATAGATGAGGGATACATGGAGGGATATATGAGGGATACATGGAGGGATAGATGAGGGATACATGAGGGATAAATGGAGGGATAGATGAGGGATACATGGAGGAATAGATGAGGGATACATGGAGGGATACATGGATGGAGAGATGAGGGATACATGGAGAGATGAGGGATACATGGAGGGAAAGATGAGGGATACATGGAGGGATAGAGGAGGGATACATGGAGGGATAGAGGAGGGATACATGGAGGGATAGAGGAGGGATACATGGAGGGATAGATGGAGGGGTAGATGAGGGATACATGGAGGGATAGATGAGGGCTACATGTAAGGATAGATGAGGGATACATGGAGGGATACAAGGAGGGATAGATGAGGAATACATGGAGGGATAGATACGGGATACATGGCGGGATACATGGAGGGATAGATGATGGATACATGGAGGGATAGATGAGGGATACATGGAGGGATAGATAAGGGATACATGGAGGGACACAAGGAGGGATAGATGAGGGATACATGGAGGGATAGATAAGGGATACATGGAGGGACACAAGGAGGGATAGATGAGGGATACATGGAGGGAGATATGAGGGATACATGGAGGGATACAAGGAGGGATACATGGAGGGATAGATGGAGGGATAGATGAGGGCTACATGGAGGGATAGATGAGGGATAGATGAGGGATACGTGGAGGGATGCATGGAGGGATCGATGAGGGATACATGGAGGGATAGATGAGGGATACATGGAGGGATAGATGAGGGATACATGGAGGGAAAGATGAGGGATAGATGAGGGATACATGGAGGGATAGATGAGGGATACATGGAGGGAAAGATGATTGATACATGGAGGTATACATGGAGGGATAGATGAGGGATACATGGAGGGATACATGGAGGGATACATGGAGGAATAGATGAGGGATAGATGAGTGATATATGGAGGGATAGATGGGGGATACATGGAGGGATAGATGAGGGATTCATGGAGGGATAGATGAGGGATACATGGAGGGATAGATGAGGGATACATGGAGGAATAGATGAGGGATACATGGTGGGATACATGGAGGGAGAGATGAGGGATACATGGAGAGATGAGGGATGCATGGAGGGAAAGATGAGGGATACATGGAGGGATAGATGAGGGATACATGGAGGGATAGATGAGGGATACATGGAGGGATAGATGAGGGCTACATGGAGGGATAGATGAGGGATACATGGAGGGATACAAGGAGGGATAGATGAGGAATACATGGAGGGATAGATAAGGGATACATGGAGGGATACATGGAGGGATAGATGAGGGATAGATGAGGGATACATGGAGGGATAGATGAGGGATAAATGGAGGGATAGATGAGGGATACATGGTGGAATAGATGAGGGATACATGGAGGGATACATGGAGGGAGAGATGAGGGATGCATGGAGGGAAAGATGAGGGATGCATGGAGGGATAGATAAGGGATACATGGAGGGATAGAGGATGGATACATGGAGGGATAGATGAGGGATACATGGAGGGATATATGAGGGATACATGGAGGGATAGATGAGGGCTACATGGAGGGATACAAGGAGGGATAGATGAGGAATACATGGAGGGATAGATAAGGGATACATGGAGGGATACATGGAGGGATAGATAAGGGAGAGATGAGGGATACATGGAGGGACACATGGAGGGATAGATGAGGGATACATGGAGGGATAGATGAGGGATACATGGAGGGATAGATGAGGGATACATGGAGGGAGAGATGAGGGATACATGGAGGGATACAAGGAGGGATACATGGAGGGATAGATGGGGCTACATGGAGGGATAGATGAGGGATAGATGAGGGATACGTGGAGGGATGCATGGAGGGATCGATGAGGGATACATGGAGGGATAGATGAGGGATAGATGAGGGATACATGGAGCGATAGATGAGGGATACATGGAGGGAAAGATGAGGGATACATGGAGGGATACAAGGAGGGATAGATGAGGAATACATGGAGGGATAGATAAGGGATACATGGAGGGATAGATGAGGGATACATGGAGGGATAGATGAGGGCTACATGGAGGGATAGATGAGGGATACATGGAGGGATACAAGGAGGGATAGATGAGGAATACATGGAGGGATAGATAAGGGATACATGGAGGGATACATGGAGGGATAGATGAGGGATAGATGAGGGATACATGGAGGGATAGATGAGGGATAAATGGAGGGATAGATGAGGGATACATGGTGGAATAGATGAGGGATACATGGAGGGATACATGGAGGGAGAGATGAGGGATGCATGGAGGGAAAGATGAGGGATGCATGGAGGGATAGATAAGGGATACATGGAGGGATAGAGGATGGATACATGGAGGGATAGATGAGGGATACATGGAGGGATATATGAGGGATACATGGAGGGATAGATGAGGGCTACATGGAGGGATACAAGGAGGGATAGATGAGGAATACATGGAGGGATAGATAAGGGATACATGGAGGGATACATGGAGGGATAGATAAGGGAGAGATGAGGGATACATGGAGGGACACATGGAGGGATAGATGAGGGATACATGGAGGGATAGATGAGGGATACATGGAGGGATAGATGAGGGATACATGGAGGGAGAGATGAGGGATACATGGAGGGATAGATGAGGGATACATGGAGGCATAGATGAGGGCTACATGGAGGGATAGATGAGGGATAGATGAGGGATACGTGGAGGGATGCATGGAGGGATCGATGAGGGATACATGGAGGGATAGATGAGGGATAGATGAGGGATACATGGAGCGATAGATGAGGGATACATGGAGGGAAAGATGAGGGATACATGGAGGGATACAAGGAGGGATAGATGAGGAATACATGGAGGGATAGATAAGGGATACATGGAGGGATAGATGAGGGATACATGGAGGGATAGATGAGGGCTACATGGAGGGATAGATGAGGGATACATGGAGGGATACAAGGAGGGATAGATGAGGAATACATGGAGGGATAGATAAGGGATACATGGAGGGATACATGGAGGGATAGATGAGGGATAGATGAGGGATACATGGAGGGATAGATGAGGGATAAATGGAGGGATAGATGAGGGATACATGGTGGAATAGATGAGGGATACATGGAGGGATACATGGAGGGAGAGATGAGGGATGCATGGAGGGAAAGATGAGGGATGCATGGAGGGATAGATAAGGGATACATGGAGGGATAGAGGATGGATACATGGAGGGATAGATGAGGGATACATGGAGGGATATATGAGGGATACATGGAGGGATAGATGAGGGCTACATGGAGTGATAGATGATGGATACATGGAGGGATACAAGGAGGGATAGATGAGGAATACATGGAGGGATAGATAAGGGATACATGGAGGGATACATGGAGGGATAGATAAGGGAGAGATGAGGGATACATGGAGGGACACATGGAGGGATAGATGAGGGATACATGGAGGGATAGATGAGGGATACATGGAGGGATAGATGAGGGATACATGGAGGGAGAGATGAGGGATACATGGAGGGATACAAGGAGGGATACATGGAGGGATAGATGAGGGCTACATGGAGGGATAGATGAGGGATAGATGAGGGATACGTGGAGGGATGCATGGAGGGATCGATGAGGGATACATGGAGGGATAGATGAGGGATAGATGAGGGATACATGGAGCGATAGATGAGGGATACATGGAGGGAAAGATGAGGGATACATGGAGGGATACAAGGAGGGATAGATGAGGAATACATGGAGGGATAGATAAGGGATACATGGAGGGATAGATGAGGGATACATGGAGGGATAGATGAGGGATACATGGAGGGATAGATAAGGGATACATGGAGGGACACAAGGAGGGATAGATGAGGGATTACATGGAGGGAGAGATGAGGGATCCATGGAGGGATACAAGGAGGGATACATGGAGGGATAGATGAGGGCTACATTGAGGGATAGATGAGGGATACGTAGAGGGATACATGGAGGGAGAGATGAGGGATGCATGGAGGGAAAGATGAGGGATGCATGGAGGGATAGATAAGGGATACATGGAGGGATAGAGGATGGATACATGGAGGGATAGATGAGGGATACATGGAGGGATATATGAGGGATACATGGAGGGATAGATGAGGGATACATGGAGGGATAGATGAGGGATTCATGGAGGGATAGATGAGGGATACATGGAGGAATAGATGAGGGATACATGGTGGGATACATGGAGGGAGAGATGAGGGATACATGGAGAGATGAGGGATGCATGGAGGGAAAGATAAGGGATACATGGAGGGATAGATGAGGGATTACATGGAGGGAGAGATGAGGGATCCATGGAGGGATACAAGGAGGGATACATGGAGGGACACAAGGAGGGATAGATGAGGGATTACATGGAGGGAGAGATGAGGGATCCATGGAGGGATACAAGGAGGGATACATGGAGGGATAGATGAGGGCTACATTGAGGGATAGATGAGGGATACGTAGAGGGATACATGGAGGGAGAGATGAGGGATGCATGGAGGGAAAGATGAGGGATGCATGGAGGGATAGATAAGGGATACATGGAGGGATAGAGGATGGATACATGGAGGGATAGATGAGGGATACATGGAGGGATATATGAGGGATACATGGAGGGATAGATGAGGGATACATGGAGGGATAGATGAGGGATTCATGGAGGGATAGATGAGGGATACATGGAGGAATAGATGAGGGATACATGGTGGGATACATGGAGGGAGAGATGAGGGATACATGGAGAGATGAGGGATGCATGGAGGGAAAGATAAGGGATACATGGAGGGATAGATGAGGGATACATGGAGGGATAGATGAGGGCTACATGGAGGGATAGATGAGGGATACATGGAGGGATACAAGGAGGGATAGATGAGGAATACATGGAGGGATAGATAAGGGATACATGGAGGGATACATGGAGGGATAGATGAGGGATAGATGAGGGATACATGGAGGGATAGATGAGGGATAAATGGAGGGATAGATGAGGGATACATGGTGGAATAGATGAGGGATACATGGAGGGATACATGGAGGGAGAGATGAGGGATGCATGGAGGGAAAGATGAGGGATGCATGGAGGGATAGATAAGGGATACATGGAGGGATAGAGGATGGATACATGGAGGGATAGATGAGGGATACATGGAGGGATATATGAGGGATACATGGAGGGATAGATGAGGGCTACATGGAGGGATACAAGGAGGGATAGATGAGGAATACATGTAGGGATATATAAGGGATACATGGAGGGATACATGGAGGGATAGATAAGGGAGAGATGAGGGATACATGGAGGGACACATGGAGGGATAGATGAGGGATACATGGAGGGATAGATGAGGGATACATGGAGGGATAGATGAGGGATACATGGAGGGAGAGATGAGGGATACATGGAGGGATACAAGGAGGGATACATGGAGGGATAGATGAGGGCTACATGGAGGGATAGATGAGGGATAGATGAGGGATACGTGGAGGGATGCATGGAGGGATCGATGAGGGGATACATGTAGGGATAGATGAGGGATAGATGAGGTATACATGGAGCGATAGATGAGGGATACATGGAGGGAAAGATGAGGGATACATGGAGGGATACAAGGAGGGATAGATGAGGAATACATGGAGGGATAGATAAGGGATACATGGAGTGATAGATGAGGGATACATGGAGGGATAGATGAGGGCTACATGGAGGGATAGATGAGGGATACATGGAGGGATACAAGGAGGGATAGATGAGGGATACATGGAGGGATACATGGAGGGATAGATGAGGGATACATGGAGTGATAGATGAGGGATAAATGGAGGGATAGATGAGGGATACATGGTGGAATAGATGAGGGATACATGGAGGGATACATGGAGGGAGAGATGAGGGATGCATGGAGGAAAGATGAGGGATGCATGGAGGGATAGATAAGGGATACATGGAGGGATAGAGGATGGATACATGGAGGGATAGATGAGGGATACATGGAGGGATATATGAGGGATACATGGAGGGATAGATGAGGGCTACATGGAGGGATAGATGAGGGATACATGGAGGGATACAAGGAGGGATAGATGAGGGATAGATGAGGGATACATGGAGGGATAGATGAGGGATAAATGGAGGGATAGATGAGGGATACATGGTGGAATAGATGAGGGATACATGGAGGGAAACATGGAGGGAGAGATGAGGGATGCATGGAGGAAAGATGAGGGATGCATGGAGGGATAGATAAGGGATACATGGAGGGATAGAGGATGGATACATGGAGGGATAGATGAGGGATACATGGAGGGATATATGAGGGATACATGGAGGGATAGATGAGGGCTACATGGAGGGATAGATGAGGGATACATGGAGGGATACAAGGAGGGATAGATGAGGAATACATGGAGGGATAGATAAGGGATACATGGAGGGATACATGGAGGGATAGATAAAGGGAGAGATGAGGGATACATGGAGGGACACATGGAGGGATAGATGAGGGATACATGGAGGGATAGATGAGGGATACATGGAGGGATAGATGAGGGCTACATGGAGGGATACAAGGAGGGATAGATGAGGAATACATGGAGGGATAGATAAGGGATACATGGAGGGATACATGGAGGGATAGATAAGGGAGAGATGAGGGATACATGGAGGGACACATGGAGGGATAGATGAGGGATACATGGAGGGATAGATGAGGGATACATGGAGGGATAGATGAGGGATACATGGAGGGAGAGATGAGGGATACATGGAGGGATACAAGGAGGGATACATGGAGGGATAGATGAGGGCTACATGGAGGGATAGATGAGGGATAGATGAGGGATACGTGGAGGGATGCATGGAGGATCGATGAGGGATACATGTAGGGATAGATGAGGGATAGATGAGGGATACATGGAGCGATAGATGAGGGATACATGGAGGGAAAGATGAGGGATACATGGAGGGATACAAGGAGGGATAGATGAGGAATACATGGAGGGATAGATAAGGGATACATGGAGTGATAGATGAGGGATACTTGGAGGGATAGATGAGGGCTACATGGAGGGATAGATGAGGGATACATGGAGGGATACAAGGAGGGATAGATGAGGGATACATGGAGGATACATGGAGGGATAGATGAGGATAGATGAGGGATACATGGAGTGATAGATGAGGGATAAATGGAGGGATAGATGAGGGATACATGGTGGAATAGATGAGGGATACATGGAGGGATACATGGAGGGAGAGATGAGGGATGCATGGAGGGAAAGATGAGGGATGCATGGAGGGATAGATAAGGGATACATGGAGGGATAGAGGATGGATACATGGAGGGATAGATGAGGGATACATGGAGGGATATGAGGGATACATGGAGGGATAGATGAGGGCTACATGGAGGGATAGATGAGGGATACATGGAGGGATACAAGGAGGGATAGATGAGGGATAGATGAGGGATACATGGAGGGATAGATGAGGGATAAATGGAGGGATAGATGAGGGATACATGGTGGAATAGATGAGGGATACATGGAGGGATACATGGAGGGAGAGATGAGGGATGCATGGAGGGAAAGATGAGGGATGCATGGAGGGATAGATAAGGGATACATGGAGGGATAGAGGATGGATACATGGAGGGATAGATGAGGGATACATGGAGGGATATATGAGGGATACATGGAGGGATAGATGAGGGCTACATGGAGGGATAGATGAGGGATACATGGAGGGATACAAGGAGGGATAGATGAGGAATACATGGAGGGATAGATAAGGGATACATGGAGGGATACATGGAGGGATAGATAAGGGAGAGATGAGGGATACATGGAGGGACACATGGAGGGATAGATGAGGGATACATGGAGGGATAGATGAGGGATACATGGAGGGATAGATGAGGGATACATGGAGGAGAGATGAGGGATACATGGAGGGATACAAGGAGGGATACATGGAGGGATAGATGAGGGCTACATGGAGGGATAGATGAGGGATAGATGAGGGATACGTGGAGGGATGCATGGAGGGATCGATGAGGGATACATGGAGGGATAGATGAGGGATACATGGAGGGATAGATGAGGGATACATGGAGGAAAGATGAGGGATAGATGAGGGATACATGGAGGGATAGATGAGGGATACATGGAGGGAAAGATGATTGATACATGGAGGTATACATGGAGGGATAGATGAGGGATACATGGAGGGATACATGGAGGGATACATGGAGGAATAGATGAGGGATAGATGAGTGATATATGGAGGGATAGATGGGGGATACATGGAGGGATAGATGAGGGATTCATGGAGGGATAGATGAGGGATACATGGAGGGATAGATGAGGGATACATGGAGGAATAGATGAGGGATACATGGTGGGATACATGGAGGGAGAGATGAGGGATACATGGAGAGATGAGGGATGCATGGAGGAAAGAGGGATACATGGAGGATAGATGAGGGATACATGGAGGGATAGATGAGGGATACATGGAGGGATAGATGAGGGCTACATGGAGGGATAGATGAGGGATACATGGAGGGATACAAGGAGGGATAGATGAGGAATACATGGAGGGATAGATAAGGGATACATGGAGGGATACATGGAGGGATAGATGAGGGATAGATGAGGGATACATGGAGGGATAGATGAGGGATAAATGGAGGGATAGATGAGGGATACATGGTGGAATAGATGAGGGATACATGGAGGGATACATGGAGGGAGAGATGAGGGATGCATGGAGGGAAAGATGAGGGATGCATGGAGGGATAGATAAGGGATACATGGAGGGATAGAGGATGGATACATGGAGGGATAGATGAGGGATACATGGAGGGATATATGAGGGATACATGGAGGGATAGATGAGGGCTACATGGAGGGATACAAGGAGGGATAGATGAGGAATACATGGAGGGATAGATAAAGGGATACATGGAGGGATACATGGAGGGATAGATAAGGGAGAGATGAGGGATACATGGAGGGACACATGGAGGGATAGATGAGGGATACATGGAGGGATAGATGAGGGATACATGGAGGGATAGATGAGGGATACATGGAGGGAGAGATGAGGGATACATGGAGGGATACAAGGAGGGATACATGGAGGGATAGATGAGGGCTACATGGAGGGATAGATGAGGGATAGATGAGGGATACGTGGAGGGATGCATGGAGGGATCGATGAGGGATACATGGAGGGATAGATGAGGGATAGATGAGGGATACATGGAGCGATAGATGAGGGATACATGGAGGGAAAGATGAGGGATACATGGAGGGATACAAGGAGGGATAGATGAGGAATACATGGAGAGATAGATAAGGGATACATGGAGGGATAGATGAGGGATACATGGAGGGATAGATGAGGGCTACATGGAGGGATAGATGAGGGATACATGGAGGGATACAAGGAGGGATAGATGAGGAATACATGGAGGGATAGATAAGGGATACATGGAGGGATACATGGAGGGATAGATGAGGGATAGATGAGGGATACATGGAGGGATAGATGAGGGATAAATGGAGGGATAGATGAGGGATACATGGTGGAATAGATGAGGGATACATGGAGGGATACATGGAGGGAGAGATGAGGGATGCATGGAGGGAAAGATGAGGGATGCATGGAGGGATAGATAAGGGATACATGGAGGGATAGAGGATGGATACATGGAGGGATAGATGAGGGATACATGGAGGGATATATGAGGGATACATGGAGGGATAGATGAGGGCTACATGGAGTGATAGATGATGGATACATGGAGGGATACAAGGAGGGATAGATGAGGAATACATGGAGGGATAGATAAGGGATACATGGAGGGATACATGGAGGGATAGATAAGGGAGAGATGAGGGATACATGGAGGGATAGATGAGGGATACATGGAGGGATAGATGAGGGATACATGGAGGGATAGATGAGGGATACATGGAGGGAGAGATGAGGGATACATGGAGGGATACAAGGAGGGATACATGGAGGGATAGATGAGGGCTACATGGAGGGATAGATGAGGGATACGTGGAGGGATGCATGGAGGGATCGATGAGGGATACATGGAGGGATAGATGAGGGATAGATGAGGGATACATGGAGCGATAGATGAGGGATACATGGAGGGAAAGATGAGGGATACATGGAGGGATACAAGGAG